>NW_020955799.1:337735-340069 GCF_003031625.1 Empidonax traillii
AAAAAAAAAAAAAGGCATGATTTGGATCAGAAACGAGCAAGTCCTCAAATGCCCTACTGAATTTGGGTCTCTTGGCACAAGAGCAATGCCAAGGAACATAAATAGAAATACAAAGGTTCAAGTGATTTCTGGCTTGTAGAATAGAGAGACTCATGGATTTACTAGATTTGTGTGACCATTCAGAAAATTCCTTAATGGTGGTATAAATGTCAACCCTTGATGCCAGTGATAGAGGTTTAATACAGTCTTGGCACCATAAGCAGGTTGAAAGCCAACTGATCATTAATCTCCTTTTCTTCATCCTTTTTGGTTAAACATCCCATCCTATTGTCCTTTACTGTTATCCCCACCCCTGCCTGTTCAGCTGATCACACCTCCTAACCTCACCTCCGTCCTTTCTTCCAGACAGCTCTCACCATGCACAAAACAAGGCTTCTCCACTGACCTGATCTTCTTGCCCTTTTTAACCCCCATGAGTCCTTCTTAAGATCCCCCCTCTGTTCTTCAAGAAAATCACATTGACATACATAGAAATAGCTTTAACTCCCAGCTAAAAACTTGTTCTTAAGTTCAATTAAATTCACTTGTTCTTGAATTTGCTCGTTCTTAAATTCAAAACAAGGCTCTCCACGCTTGCTGAAGGCATAACAGGTGTCACAGCAAACAAACACGGGATCTGTCAAAGAAAACAAACCCCTCTAGATGAGAATACTAATTATACAACCATCTCCCTACAATGTGCAATGATACAACCATCTCCATGACATTCCCAAAGGGAGATATTTTTGAACAATACATACATACCATGGAGTGAATTCTTCTCTCCAGTCCCATTTTACAATTTAGAGAGACCAATGGGATACCAGGAATTTCCTTTAATTCACAAAAGGGTGCAGAGGAAGAGAGATGCCCAAAACAGCAATTGGTCTGAAACACAACACTCTAGTTTGTTTGCAAGACCTCTGGTCCCCCTACTCCTCTCTGTAATCTTCTGTTTTAAATATATCCAAAGTATGACAGAGATGAACAACGACAGACTTAAAAAATACAGGTAGATTTTACATGAAAGATGGATGCTTTGGAAAGACAGCAGTGTTCTATAAAACATGGTGTGAATTATGCCTGTAATATTAAATTGGTCTACATTATATAGTTCTGGATTGGAGAGCAAAGAGTAGAGTTAGGGGGTAATAGTCTGATTTTTAGAATGTTCTGGAGAATTAACATTTGATTCACAGAGCAAGTCAGCCATCCAACTACCCTTTGGGCACCTGAAACCATCTCACTTGGACTATATATTATCCCTGCTCAGCTATTGCTCAGTGCAGTAAATCTCTTGGTACCTCTGGCTCAGCTTATAAAACCCCATGGGGTCTACATTTCAGCATTTGAGAAAGCCTGGAATTTCTCAAGCCTTAAGGACACCGAAAAACTCTCATTCTACCTTCCTGGGAAGCACCAATGGGACTTACAAAAGAGATATTTCCTCCTCCAGTGTTCTCTGCAGAGCCAGGGACTCTGGACATGTTTCCTCTCTTAACTACAGAGGCAAAGAAGTGAGAGAGGCATTTCCCCCATAAGTCCAGCATAATTGGTCCAGTAATTTGAGCACCTCTGGGACTGCTCTGGGTGAGGGTAAAGTTGCACCCTTCTCCTTGCAGGGAGCTGTCAAGATAATACACTAAATCTTGAGCCACTAAACTTTCTGGAATGCGTATTTCTTAATCTCTCCCATTGAAACTGGTCTTTCAGCATAAAATTGTATATTTTTAATGTTAGGAATTAGACTTTTAGTTTAACAAACCTGCAGGTCAAAGAATTATTCTTACTCGTTTTTAGCCCATGAATATTTATGCATTGTATACAAAGCAGAATAGCAACTTTTACAGCAAAGGCTGAGGTAACTCAATCACTTGAATCCCATAATGATGGGATGTTCAGACATTCTACTTAAAGCTGGGAATACTGGACTTAAAACTTTTGCACTATGTCGACTGGAAAATATCCACCTAATCAACATCTTCCACATCTCAGATGAGCAACTAAGCCCCTAAAGTCTCAGACATAAGTGGAGAAAAACAACTCCAAATGGATTTTTCTTTTCTTCTCTCAGTGATTGGAAAATTAACGGAAACAGAGTGAGGGAGTCGCTTCACTCAGTGGAACATTTCCAGAGGTAGCACAGCCTAGAGGGGTTCTCAATGAGCACAGCTCTGTGTTGTGCCTTCCCTGGAAGAGCAGAGGATCACATCTGCCAACCTTCTCAAGCTGCTTTAAATTTAATTTAAAGGATAGACAGGATAAGTCTCTCATGGTACACGTCCTGAAAGCAAC
>NW_020955799.1:340146-378362 GCF_003031625.1 Empidonax traillii
TTGGAAAATTAACGGAAACAGAGTGAGGGAGTCGCTTCACTCAGTGGAACATTTCCAGAGGTAGCACAGCCTAGAGGGGTTCTCAATGAGCACAGCTCTGTGTTGTGCCTTCCCTGGAAGAGCAGAGGATCACATCTGCCAACCTTCTCAAGCTGCTTTAAATTTAATTTAAAGGATAGACAGGATAAGTCTCTCATGGTACACGTCCTGAAAGCAACCAGTGATGTCAAGCCAACCGAATGTCCTTCTGCTTCAGTGGTCACTGATGAAGAAATGTGAGAGGAAGGATTTTTAACACAGTGCAATGTATGAAGGGGTACGTGGTGGTGTGAATGGATATTTCTCCTTTGGAGAGGCTAAAGCCTGTACAGGTTTTTTTTTTTAGTGGTTGTATAAAATGTTTTAAGATGATGGTGTCTTAGACCATCAGTCTTTTAATCTGTCATTGAAGGAGGTTATAAATAGGCAGTAAGTAAGCATGTTAATGTAAAATAAAACATAATCCTCTCTTTAGGTGGCTAAGTTGTAACTGAATTTAAATTTGATTGCATTTTCAGGCACCTTTTATTCTGCTGGCTCTGATAAGCATCAGAACCGTAAATGATAAAATATCGGAGCAAAACATAACTGAATATTTCTAAAACAAAAGGGAAGAGATGAAACTCCTATTCCTTAGCATCCTGCCTCACTGTGTTGATAATAAATCTACAACTAGGTCCTGGAAATTCAGATAAATATTACTGTCTGAATTTAATGATTACTAATTTAAACCACAGAGCCTCAGCCAAGTGATTAATCTGAGATTATCACACATTGTATTCTCAAGGTTTTTCAAATTATTTGCTGCTGATTCTATTTGCTGCAAAATCTATCATCATCCTGCTTATGAATCATTCACAAACTGTTCCAAAGATCAACAAATGCATTTCCTATCAATAAGTGTTTGCCAGATAGTCTGGGTATATAATTTTCCTTCTCTTTCCTTTTCTTTAATCACTCAGTATAGGAGTAGTAATTTTTCATGATTTCTGACATATTTGGTTGGATAAATCACACAGAGTTATTTCTTCTCCCTGACAGTGTGACTGAGGCTTGGGGAAAAAAGGAAAAAAGAAATATATGAGAATTGCAAATTAGGAAAAAGCTGCTAGGATCATAGAATGTGCCATTCTGGAATAAACTATCCTGTATATAGTCCAATACTTTGCATCTGACAGGTTTCAGTACTGGGTCCTTCAAAAGAAGGCAGAAGAAATTTGTAACAGCAAAGGGAAACTAATCAAGACAACTCACACAGTTCTTTGCCTGAACTCTTGACAGGAAATAGTTGGTTAACATCTGCAAGTAGAAGTCAAAATGCTTTCAAAATGCTGTCATCATTGTTAATTCTATCTATGAATATCCCTGATACTTTTCTATGTGTCAATTTGTTGCCATTTGATTTTTTTTTTTTGTTCCAAAATAGCAAGAGACAAATATAGCTTTGATGGCAAAAATGCTTAGTCAAACAGTCATTTACAAAACTTTCAGGATCAATACAGTCAGCAACATAGAAAAGCTGTCAAAATGTGTATCTAAAAGTACTAAGAAAACACTTCATATTTCTAATCATGAAATAGAAATTCTGAACTCGGTTTCCTTTTCCTTTTTCGAGGAGACACAAAAATGTTTTACATTTCCTATGATCAGGTTTAAGTTTCTAGAGTTCATATTGGATTCTTTTGGGGGGAAGAATTACCACACAGACAAGGTTTGGTTATGGGCCACTTAACCTTCAGCAGGTCGTGTTTTACGATGAAAATCGTGGAGCACTCTTGGGCTCAGATTCTCAATAATCTGAGTAAAAGTATTTTCACTAAGATGGACTCTGATTCTTATTCCCTGCTAATTTTAGTTCAGAAAAAAATCAGGCATTTTGTCAAAACACAGTTATTTAGGCCACAGTTTGGGACAAAGCAGAGATGGGCTGATTTTAGAGACCATCTGAAAACAACTGCTTAAGGCTGGGCACAATCACTCCTGTATGAGACACTTGACTCAGACATCCTAGACAATCTACTTGCACCTTTTTTTGTGCTTATGAGCCAAATTTCATGACTTGCTAAGCAGTCTCAGCTTCCTGTGCAGACAATAGGAGTTAAGAACACTCTGCTCTACCCAGGAACAGCTCGGTTCCTCTGAGACTAAAGTTTTGAGGAAGAAAATTCTCTGTTAGTAATAATCTGGCAACAGTTGATTGAAAAGTGGAAACACTGGGAGATAGGTGTTTCTGTATTTCCATTAGTGTCACTGATCAAAGATTTATAAAAGTCAGCATTAAGGTCTCTTGAAATCTCACTCCCAGGAGCACAGTTCAGAACAATTCCACTCCATCTTATTAGGAGGTTTTACAATAAGACCCTTATTAGATTGCAATTGATTCTCAGTAATCTATTCATTTTCAGTCAAATTAAAACAACCTTTATTGTAGTGCCACAGTTCATGCTGATACAATTAATGTGGTGTGTGAGCATTTCTATTATGAAAATCCTTTCTTCGCTGCCTTGGTTTAGAGCTCAAGCATAAAGAACTCACATGGCCCTGAAACTTGTCATAGAAAGTCTCAGCCCAGGCAAGAATGTTACTCTTTGAAATATATAATAGTAGAAAAAGAATTTCACTGCTTTCCCCTTGCAGTGAGAGAAACTGGAAATGTGCCATGGAGCTGACCACTTAACCCATCAAATTAGCATTCTTTAATTGCAGATGACTAAATAATAAATGGGAGGACCAGGAAAACGGGTTTTGTTTTCACTATCTTCATTGTATATGGTACAAGCAAGCAAACTGAAGACATAGGCCCATATAGTTCCAATTCCATTAGTTTATCCTTGATTTCAAGGAGAACAGAAATCCTTAATTTTCTGAACAGAGAAAACAGTCACAGGGAAATGCAGGAACTGCAGACATACCCTGATGTTGCACAGATGTGTGCTCTCACCACACAGCCAGGAACAGTCTACTCCAAAGGGAGCATCAGTGGATAAAGCAAAAAAAGAAGCTGTGTGTGATATAAAGTCAGGTTAACACAAATAAGCTGGGAAACAGTCATGAAACTGCAGATGTCCAGATAAAGGATAGACTACAGCATATATTTTATTCTCTGCATCTGGTATTTATCCTGGATTCATGCTTTGGGCTATATTTTCAACTCAGTGTTAATGGAAGGAGCACAAAACTCAGCGCTTGGCAGAGGGAATGCACTACTATATCTTCTTTGTGGGCTTAGTGATGCATGCACTAATCTGGGTAGCATTGATTTACAAATGCAAGAGATACAGCGAGACCAAATTCCAGGCTAAGGTAAACTTTTCTCCATTTACTTCCCAGTTTTAAAGCAAGATCCCCTCTTTCCTCGAGAAGCGCATTCCCAGTTCCCTGAGTGCTGAAAGCTGTGCTGAGCCAGGGTTGCTGCTAAAAGCCCTCCATATACCAACAAAACCATCCCTTCACCTCAGCCAGCTCCTCCTCCCTACAACTTTAAACACCAATTCTTACCCCTATTCTACCTCCCATTTATCTTAGATAGAAACTCCAGATAGAATTGCACAGAAAATGCTTGTTTCAGGGAAATGGATGTAATTTTATAACAAGAAAGGGTACTAGCATCACATTAAGATGTCAGGATTGCCTCAGGAATCTCCTGGAGTTGAGAGATCCTGGTTATTCTGCTGTCCTTCATTTTTACTGCAAAATCATTTCCTGAGTACAAAAGCCAAAAGTGTCATTGAAACAGAGCAAACTAATTTAAGCATTAAACATTAGATTAGTTTGAGGAGCAAACTTCAATGTCATGGAGTAAGTACAAAGGAACAGCAATTGATTTAATGTGGGAATAGTCTCCATGTTCAAAAGGAAAGCAGGCAACTTGGGTGTGTTCCCCAGTCAAACAGTAGCAGAAAAATAATATTGCAACGAGTTATAAATTTTTTTCTAATTTCTTTTTTTTTTTTTTTATTCCCAGTGGATTAATCTTTCACACATTTCCCAAACTGTCAGACATCACCTGTTGCAAGTACGAATTTTTCTAATAGAAAGGTTCTCCACAGAGCTGTAAATATACACACTTGGAAACAGTTTAGGGTCCAATCCAGAAATAATTAATGGTGATGGAAAGTTTGCTATCCATCCTAACAGAGCTGGATTGTTCTCTTAGGACTAGATCTTACACACACCTGCATCGGGTCTGTTGGCATTTATTCAAACCCGTATCTTGATTATTAAAAAAAAAAAAAGTAGAGATCACAACCCTTTTCAAGTTTTGGATCAGTTCCACATTTCCAGGAATTTAGCAGCTAGCAGAGTACCCACACTTGAGCTCCAGTGAGATGCAGTGAATTAAATTGTTGCAAATGTTTACATAATTTCAACCACATCGATTTATAGAAATACACAAAACTGAACACACTGTTCAGCCTTGAAAGGAAAGAAACAAAGCAATCTGAAGAGCCATTAGTGTTGTCATATGACCTTGAAACAATTTAACTTTATGGCTCTCTCACACTTGTTTTTCTGTCATAACAGCTCATATAAAGTATTTGAAGCTGATGTTCTGGTTTTATCCATCATCTCATTTCTCATCAATGGGGAACTATTATCAGTAAAGCTTTCATCAGCTTCTATTCAGATTTAAGTAGTTACCAGAGAAAGAACACTACTCTTTTTCCACGTTTTAAAGTAAAATCTAGTGGTTTTTTTCCAATACACATTCCATTCAGTTGAGAGCTTCTAGTCAATGTTTTATGGACATAATCCTGGTTGCTCCTGAACATGCCCCTTGTAGCTGCAGAACCTGAACCTTCTGTAGAAACTGAGAGTTAGAAATGTTTGATTTCCAATTACTTGTAGAAATTAGTACTAAGCATGCAGTGTGGACTCTTGGGAGCATCTCATTTCCACTGATCTTTGTTTAACCTTGTATGTGATGATTCTGAACCACCATATGTATCCAAGGGCAGGCTTTCACTCACCACCCTCTCCCCCCCTTCATTAAGATTCAGATGGAGGCACAGATTAGCAGATAAATGACTGATGAGAACACATGTTGCCATATGCTAAACGAGGATAGAGTTGTCCCCAATTCCAGCACCAGTGTTACACTCTGACACCAGCGTTGTCATTCTGCTACGTGGCAGCAGATGTTCAGAGCCTCAGAGGTTGGCCTCCCAGTGAGGGAGAAAGCAATGACAGAGGAGCTGACTAAACTCTTAACTGCTAATTCCTAAATTTACACACATACAGGGATTGTGAACTTAGTCACAGAACACACGGGGCAAACACAGCTCCAAAAAAGCCTCTTGACACCTACACCAACAGTATTTTGTTGGTAGTTTTGCAGACAGAAAATAGGCTCCTGATTCTAATTCAGAAAAGTTGTAAAACTTCAAAAAAACCCACCCAAAATAAACTAACCTAAACTTATCAGTAAGTGTTGAGGTTTTCTATTAAAAGAAAAAAACAAACACCAAAAACCAAACCAAAATAAACCCCCCATTTTTTAAACACACCTCCCCATGAATTCTCAGGTGCCTGGTACTAATTTAGGGTAGTCCTCTGGAATACAACCAGCCTGAAACAAGTCATGCAGCTGGAGACAACTCAGAGAAAAGTTAACAAAAAATGGGCAAAAAAAATTCCTTCTGATGTAAAAAGCAAATGTATCTTCCTACTTCATCCTCTTTTAATCATCTTGCTGTCTTCACACATAATAGCTAATCTACTGGTTTATGTTTAAATTGTTTAAGATAACTTAATTAGGAATAAACATAATGTCTAAAGCTAAAACACAAAGACCACGTCCAAGTGAGAATATCTCAGGATCTGGGCAAATATTTTTCCTGTCAGCTTTAAGTATATGTTTACATAAACTATTGAACAGATATAATTTAAAGTATGGGCTTTAATAGTTTCCAAGTCTGAGCATCTAACCTGTTCTCCAGAAGAAGAATGTTGATCTTTTCCTCTGCTCAAGGAGAACAACTGCTCTTAACATCTGAAAATCAATCACAGAATATGCCAGGCTGTAGATGGATGTCTCAGTCTGAACAGACAAGTACCCAATTTTTTGCATTTGTGCTTAACTTCCTTCTGTTGTAAGTGATCTCTATTATTTTATTTCTTTGTCATAGGAGCTCATATTGTGCAAACAAGTCAAATATGCCTATAGCAGTACCCTGGGTCTATTGAGCTGAGTCTTATTTCTCATCTCTAAACAGAAAACCTGTTCACAGGAGTGCTTTAGAATTAATTGCTAGTTGCTTGTGGCATACTCTCCCTGGATGTTGTACAAAATGCCAACATTTAATATTTCATTAGACACTGATCCTTTTGTTCACATTTGGAATGTAATGAAGACCTTGTGCAACATATTACTTTATTCCAACCTCATCAAATACCCTTATAGTCTTTTCTTCTTGTGCTTCCCCCTTTTATGTTGTTCAATTATATTTAGTATAAATAAAAAAAAAATATACGAACAATTTTACTATCCATGTGTCACAGAATAATCGATGATTTCACAATAATGGTCTTACAGGGCTGAAGTTCATTTGAAACAACTGAATGGCTGCTGAATATCAAGCTAAAGGTATGTCCAACTTTCTGCTTAGAACACAGTGAGCAAATTAAAGCCTGCATTTTAAAGTTGTTTACTCTGATAAGGGTTTGTGCAATATGATTGCAGCCAAAGCTGGATTTTAAGAATAATGCTTTAGGTAGGTTTTTTGCTCTTGGATAGGATCTAAATCCACTGGGACCCAAGCAGAAAACTTTTTTTCTTCAGCCTCTTATTTTTGTTTCTGGTAAATAAAATTTTTAAAAAGCTTATGTATCTCATGTATGACACCAAAAGCACAAAAGCAAAATAAACTAGAAAATACTAGAAGTAACCTTTAACAAATATAGGAAAGTGAAAAATCTCTTGAGCTGAAGATATGAGGTCTATATGAGGACCTAAATCCAGGAGCAGGTGTGCACCAGCTGTTTGTGCATTTTAATTCACTTTGAAGGCTAAAAGAAATGACAGAAGAATTCACCTCTCTTGTGCAACCTGTGTGCTCAGTATTTCATCCTTTCTTCCCAGAAATTACTTTCACCTACTCAGGGAGTGCCAGTAAATGAAGTATTAGTCAGTGGCATGGCAATGCTGGACACCACATGACAATGGGAAGCAATTCATGGCATGGTTTATTTGGGATCCTCTGAGACATCTTTTTTAAAAAACTAAGCTGGTAAGAATGGAGACACAAACACAACCATTCACAGTCAGTTCCTTTGCTAACGTTTCTAAAAGCAGTCTAAACCATACACAGCACCCCAAAGCCAACACAGTGGGGAAAGATCCTTCTGCCAGAATCTGACTGCCCTGCCTGGCTTAGAAACCTCCCCACCATTCTCTTTAAAAGAGATGCTTCTGTGTCTGGATTGTGAATATTACACAGGACTTGTACACCAATGCTCTGCTGCTACACATCAGTGACATTCTCCTGTCTCATACTAGTCTGGTTGTTTCCTTAGTGGTTAAATATAGTGTGCTTTCACAGAAATAGTAGAACACAAATCTAAACTCCTGTTGCTTTATCCACAGTAGGAATTTTACCACAGGAGCCCAGGCTATTTTGGGAACACCAGAACACGCAAGGTCTGTAATATCCTCTTCAAAGATGACAATCTTTGCGCTACAAAGAATGAAATTTCCTCTATTAATTACACTTTTCTGCAGCTCTGCATCCTCAGATCCAGTCCTGCAGCCTCAGAGGTATTTCATTATCTCTTCAGCCAAGAAAGGTTCAGTATCCATTACCCAACTTCCCGCTGACAAAAGATCTTCCACTAATTACTAAGAGACTTTCCGTGAGTAAAGGTTACTGCAAAGTTTAAGTTGTTGCTACTCACGGTCACGGTGACTCTTCCTTTCTGTGACGGTTCTCTTACCCCTCCACACACCTTCCTAACACACTGCAACGATGCTTTGCAGAAGTGCAGCTGGTGGTGGTTACACATCCCTAAAAAAACTTCAAAGGCGCTTTGCAGAAGTGCAGCTGGTGGTGGTTACTCATCTAAGAGTTAAGGGCTCACTTCCCTTCAGTGTCAATGTGGTTGCAGGGAGTGTAATTCTGAGTTTCAAATCATGCAGTTATCTGCAGGTTCACTGTGGTTATTTCCAAACCAAAAGCTTTGAAATAGTAAGTTATAGTTGCTTCACTCTAACTAACAGAAAGATGCACTCTGACACTTGATTTTGCTCTCTGGAGAGAGATCTCAAGCTACAGCCAGATGGCTCTGAGGCTCCTGCTAGGGCTGAACCATGCTGGCCAATTTATAAGAACTGGAGACCATATTATTACACATTTCACAGTCTCTGGTGTTGAAATTTTATATGAAAAATGTAACTGAATCAGGCAGTGACAGCATCTTTTTATATTTTATTGCATTGTGGTTCTAATAGCGTTAGAAGATATTGCACTCAATTACTCAAAAGAGAAAATTCCAGTGTGAACCTTTTCATACACAAACAGAAAGTGCTTGAAGTAACTAAGGGGTGTTAATGTGTAGGAAATCTGAGTTCAATACACTCTGTAAGCTGCTGTGAAAAAAGAGCTCTTTTTTTTTCCCCCCTGCTTCTAGTGATCAACATGATTATTTTACTGAGAATAGGGGAGAAAATGGAAACCAAGCAAACAACTGCAGTTCCAGAAATTCTGCTTCATAAATTATGCTGATAAGGAAAATGTAGTTTGGTGATTTTACAATGCTTGCATTTCAAATTGAATTGAAATAAGTAAAAGTGCTTTATGTGCATTGCAGAGCACTTTCAGAAGGCTGTTTCCTGCCTTTCATGATGCAGTTATCTTTTAATGAACTAGGTGTTTGTGTTTTTCACTAATGTGATGCATTTTATCTAAAAGATCTTACACTGCACAGCAATAGGAAATTCATAATTGAGCATCATGGTTCTTTTAGTCATTTATCCTCACAGTGAGATCTGAAAGAGAAAATTACTTTAAAAGCTTTTAGATTTTATCTTCTTTAAAATCTTCCTTCTCTAGAACACCTCCCAAGATGTCCAAGTTTATTATAAATCACAAAATGCACACACAAAAGATTCTGCCGGAACTCAGCAAGCCTTGGATCCTTTTCACTGGAGAGCACAATGAGAAAAGCTGACCAGAAAAGATGCCATTGTGAATTCACTCCCATCTGCCTTTTGCATGTAAATGTAGAAAATTCCTGTCTCCCTTATTTTTGAAAAATTACCATAAAAATCCTACTTCTTAACTTAAAACTGAGTTGTTTGCTACTTTCCATGAAACAGTTACTACGTATACTAGGAACATGTATCATGCTGTTAATGCCTTTAAGGTCATCATCTCACCTTTTGATAATAAAGCACTGATCAATTTTTAAGGACAGAGGTACATTATTTGAAGTGGGTCTCAGAACGTGTGACTAAACCAAAGCAAAATTTCCAGTGTGTTATTTTATTAACCATTCAGGCGTGAATGCTGCACCCTGGTGCTTTCACACACCCAAGCCTGTGGTCATTATTTAACCAACAAATTACTCATTTTGGCTTGTACACACAGAATATTCTGTCTTCTTAAATGTGTGCACTTCACCTCCATTTATTTGCCTGGTTTCTCCATAGATGAGTAAGCTGCAGGACGCCACTTATTTCTCAAATTCCTTTGCTCCTCTAACAGCAGAACTTCTCTGCCTTGTGAGACACTGCCACACATCTGCATCATAAGCCAAAAATGGCCTCCTTGTCACACAGGGGCTCTTTTGCAGAAAAATGCTTGAGATAATTCAATGCTCCTATACTAGTTTCAGAATTTCCTAGTGGGAACTTAGAAATAGGAAAACATCAACAGTAGCACATTCCTTACAGAAATATTCTCTGCCTCTTAAAAATTTCAAATGTTAGGCTCTCTGTAGTTTTAAAAATTTACAGCACTGTGGTTTACAACATAGTATATTTTTAACATCAAAGGAAAAGCTCTCAAATCCAAAAAATATGAGTTGCTGATGAATAAACTTAAATGATTATATTTTAAACTTCAAATTATATTAATAAACTAGAACATAAATGCCTGCATGTGAGATATTCCCGTGACAACCCCCAGTGTAATATTGACAGGAATGTAGGAAAATAGAGATTCAACTTTCTCATTTCACAATGTTTTGTTAAGATTTTAAAAAATTGTTTCTTGTCAAGGTCACAATTTGAAATTTCTTCCCTGGATCTTCAAGACTTCTAATACTTTCCTTGTTCCAGAAGGAAAACTTTAATTGGAACATGGATAGTCCACATTACTCGGTATTTCCACCAACACTGGCCCTCACCAGCTTTGCATATTCTGAGAGTTTCTGAGTCTTTTCTTAAAGTCTGACTCAAAGATCCCTGAAAGTCCACCTAAGAGAAGGGTATTTATTGATTCAGCCAAAAGGTATTTGGTGCTAAGAAATTAAACACACTTTTTGTGTACATTTCTCAAACATAGTATCTTTTCAGTGACTGCAAGAGAAAATACCACTTAAATATAAAGTTATAACAAGGAACTGAAGTTATAATAAGAAATAATAAGAGTTAATACTGTGATGAATAAAGACTCATGAGACACACATCTCACTTCCATTACAGTTTACCATCACTATTAATTTTATTTAAGGCTCAACTTGATGAATTCAATTCCCATTCTAATTCTATTTTTTTTCCTATGTTAAAGAAAAATCTGCAGAATACCCTCATTCACTGTGATCCAGAAATGATCTTCCCTTCAAATATATTGAATTTGCTCAATTTTCCAGTCACCTAAAATTACAGAGTAGCTACAACAGAGATGATGGTGAAAAACAGCTGCTAAAAGCTACTGGTGTTGTGACTGCTGCCCACACAGAGCCTTGAAGCCAAATGGACGAGGCATCAGCACCGATGCCAAGTGTTAAGACAGAGATGGAGATCTGACTCATGGATACACTCCCAAGGGAAGAATAAATACTAAATTGGACATCACAGCCCTTGCTGCTGCAGCAACACCCTGTTGGATGCCTCGGAAATGCCAGTGGGGTAGATCATTGCCTGAGATTCTGTGGGTGGGAAAGAAGCTCAGGCTTCTTTCTTGGGACAGGAAAGAAGTGGGGGAGTATCAGCTTACAGGCATCTTTTGACTTCCTTCCCAGCCTCAGGGAGGCCTCACACAGGTGGTGAGGTGCTCTGCACCAGTGAATCAGAAGGCAGGGACAGCTGCTTTCGCTGTGGATTTTGTGGATTTATAGTCAGGTTGATGAGAAATCAGCTGAGATGAGTGGGACCTCTGGCATTACTAACCTGTCATTAATTCACAGAACTGTTTTCAACCCAGAGGAAGAGTGAGTGACAGAGAGATGTGCACCAAGATAGGAAAGTATTTACAGTATTATTCAGATTTACCCAAATGGACACAGATAATATCTCTGTACCATTTCTCTCCATCATACAAGGAACATTTATTTACTCATTCTAATTAAACCTGTTTTCAAAACTCATTCAGGTCTAGAGAGAGCAATGCAAACAGACATAAGAGATTTTCTAAGGAAAGACTTTTACTCTAAAACTCAGCCTTAGCATGGGAAGTGGTCAAGCAGCATAAGGAAATTGAGATACTCAACAATTAACTAAGTCCTAGCTCCAGCTAGGTTACACTAGCTTGTTCTGACTGTCTGAAGAAAGAAACACACAAGCTGCTTTATTTTGGAGCAGTATCTTTACTGAGTTGTATTGAAACAGATGTCCATGGCTCCAGTGAGATTAATAGCAGAATATGGCTCATTTTGTTTAACCCCTTAGATATGCACGTAAATGACTTTGGCTTGATGTGGAAACAAATAAGTTGGTTTTAACGAGATCTAGATTACTAACTGCAATTTACATTGTTCTTTTTCATAGACTGAGCACAGCAGAGTAAATTTTAATTGCGATGCTTAGGGATTTTCATTAGCAGCGAAACCCCTTGTGAGCTGAAATGAGAGTGTTCCCTGGAGAATGCAGAGGCAAGCAGAGAGAATATGTAATGAACTGAGCTCAACAAATGAAGGTCAGAGCCAACATTCATGCAGAAAAGAGGTCACCTTAGGAAGCTGCATTATTAAATACGACCTGGAATTTATACACCTTGACAAGCAGCAGGAGGAAATCGCTACTTATTCCAGACATAATCAAATGATAAAATGTAGGTGAATTTGCAGTGGATTTGCAAGCCAAGATACATCTTAAGGAACAGGAATTTACTGATTTGCAAAACAGAATATGACTTTATTGGCCATATTCTTGGCTCATATGGCTGCCAAGTACCAGTTCGTATTGGTTCAAACTGACACAAAGAATTTTTGAGAAATACAGCTATGTAAATGATTTCGTCTCAGCAACCAAACGGAACTCAGCAGAGCTACTGCTACAGAATTTACAGAAGGGAGAATTTTAGCTTTACGTAGCAATAGAGCAAGAAACAGAGAGAGGTGTAAAATTTAAGTGAAATTCTTTTGGGGAATGAACTAAAAAAAAAAAAAAAATAAAAAACAACGGGGGAAAACCTCTCCAGACAAATGATCATGTAGACAAAAGTGGACAGAAGCAAACTGGATGATAAAGACCACATGAGCTACCCCTGGGAGAGACAAAAAGACAGCCAGGCCCAAAGAGTGGTGGTGAATGGAGTCACATCCAGCTGGTGTATCCTGACCCAGTTCTGTTTAATTTCTTTAATCAATGATCTGTATGGGAGGGTTCAAGTGCACCCTCAGTAAGTTTTGCAGTCAACACCAAGCTGATCTGCTGGAGGGCAGGAAGGCTGTGCAGAGGGATCTGGACAGGCTGGACCCATGGGCTGAGGCCAGTTGGATGAGGTTCATCCAGGCCAAGTGTCTGGCAAGACACTGTCATGAGTTACAAGTCAGTGTCTTTTCCCAAGAAACAAGAAACAGAAAGAAGAAATGGCCTCACACTGCACCAGAGTGGATATTAGGAAAATTTCTTCATGGACTTTTACTCTATTACACATTCTTAGCATGGAAAGGGCTGTCAAACATTGGACAGGCTGCCCAGGGAAGTGGCTGAGTCACCATCCCTGAAGATATTTAAAAGACATGTAGATGTGGCCCTTAGGGACATGGCTTAGTGGTGGCTTGGCAGTGTCAAGTTTTCAGTTGGACTTGACAATCTTAAATATCTTTTCCAGCCTAAATTATTCTATGATTCAGAGATTCTAATCTGGGATGTCCTCAACAGAAGAATTTATTATAGGGTTATCCCCCTTTACCAGAGCTCATCTAAAAGAGCAGTCATTGATGACTACTTGAATTTTGCTTTTTTTAACCTGTAAATCTTCTTAAACAGCTTTGTCTTCACAGTTGAATATCCCAGAGGGGTTTTAATTTCCAGTCTGTGGACTGAGTAGCCTGATGAAAGTAACTTTCAACGGGCCTTTCAATCAGTTCTTAATAGTGCTGTCCTCACTTTTTGTTTCTCAAAGCAATTTACATAGTATAGCACTTGCACCTACTGAGCAGAGTGATTTATTACAAATGCAATTCACAGTAAAGATTACAGCACTACTTTGCAGTATTGCAAAAAACACTACTGTTAAACTTCCAGATTTAATTCTGGTGCCACTGAGATATTTTCTGGTTTGTTTTTGTTTTGGTTTGTTTTTTTTCCCCGAAGTGTATAGATACATAAATCAGAAACAAGTGTTGAAAGTAAAGATGGGGTTTGGGAATTCAGTTACACGGAACAACTTGATTATCCTCAGCTTTTCCTGTGTTCACCCACATATGTATCATAAGTAACTCCACTGACTCCAGGAAGGTTACTCTGCCTTTAGGGTGGAGAAAGCAAACAGAGCATGGTTCACTACTCACTAACAGCTATGACTGATGGGGAGATGTCACGCCTAACAATCACAGCACATGGCTTTGGACTGGCCTGCAACCAAAAACCCTTTGCAGAACGAGAGGAATGCCAAGATGGAAAACAGTTCTTCCTCGATGACAAGCGTTACAGAGTTCACTGCTTTGTTAATAGACTGATGAACATGTTTTGCATATTTCAAACTATTTAGAAAACCAAGATCTAAAGTCCTTGCTACCACGTCTACAAATTTCCCCCCCAAAAATTGTAGTAGGTGATCCTTTCACATAACCCTGATCATATTCTCTGTGCACACCAAGCAGATGTTCTCTGCCCCTCCTTCCAGCTGACCATAGCAATAGCAAGACTCTGAAACTCAGTTAATCTCCTTCTTCCCAGCTGAGCTTATTATCTCGGACTCAGGGCCTCATTAACCCCGACAATACAGCTTCTGGTTGGTTCAGAGGTCACACAGCACCTTAGAGGTGCCTGCAAAACACTGGGGAAACTGCACTACACGTGCCTAAAAACAAACCAGCACAGAGATTTTAACGAGATTTAGGGCACATGTAGGACTTCATACTTTTAAACTATTTCAGTACTAGCCAGATTCTGCATTTTAAAAGGTGTTCCATAATACTAGAATGATCCTTAAAAACAAGTCTGCTGAAATGCATGAGATGATACACTTTTAAACATCAACTGTTTACCAAGTCTACTCATGTCCTAACTAAATGGCTTCTGGGATTTGCATTCAGAGAAGTGGGAAAAAAGAAATGATTGGGCTAGAAAAAAAATTTTCTAATGGCAAATAAATGCAAAATTGATGGAATTATGAACTGAATAGCATGGAGAGGGAAGAAGTGAAAACCTTTGTGAGAAGATCTGGGGAGAAGATCATGACAAATGTACCAGATTGTTACAGAGGGACAGTAGAACAGGATAGTGTATCACCTCCTGTAAAGTGTGCTTGGGTGGGATAAAAAGAATGGGTTCTTGACCTTCTAACAAGGGTGTTGTTAATCTCATACATACAACTTGCATCTTGCTTCAGAAATCAGGCTTGTTCTGAATCAAAGGGATGCACATCATGACATGATGGTAGCTGTAAAGTGCTCAAGATCTCTGCATAAGCCAGATGTAAAGCCCTGGCAGGGGACAAAAGAAAAATCTCAGCTAAGAATGATTTGATGGAAGATATAATTGTGCAAAGAAGCTCTGGAAGAGACTGGGAGACTTATTTTTGTGAGTTTCAATGGAATAGTTATTCAATTTATAAACTGTGTCCCATTTCTCCCACTTCCCTCTTTCTTTGTATTTCTAGCATTTCTGTCTCTTTGCCAAGCATGCTTATTCAATTAAAAATGTACTGTTACAGTTCTAGAAAGACCAGCACTTTACAGATATATCAACAGGCACTGTCCATGGTGCTTCCTCTCAGAGGAGAAAATGTTAACTAGCAGGGAGTAGACATGTCTGCTTCTAGAAATAGGGACCTTACAGGAGAGCTGGAAACAAGATGGTATGAAGAAAAGCCCAAACTCTCTCTATTTATGAGCATCTACTCAGGTTTAATGTGGACTGTTATTAATAGAGGGAACATTTCTTTCACAAGGGCACTATGACAAAGTATCAGGCTCCAAAAAGCAGCAGCAAGGTTTGCAAACTCGGAATGGTTTGAGATCTCTGCAAAACCTCAGTGGTTCTGAGACCATCCAGCTCTCTGTAAATGGGCAGAGCTATATTTTTTCGCAGCTTTTCTTGTCTCCTGCAGCTGACAGATATTTGACACAGTTAATGATCACAGTGGGTATCGAAAGCCATCAGCCACTAATAACCTTCAGTGTTAAAGAGAAGCAGGGTGGTCTCTCTCTTCTCCTTGACATAACAAGAAAAATGTTTCCACTTCAGGAACTAGCAGTAATTGACACTATTATTCTGATAGTGCCATACAACACTCAACCATAATTTACAGGTGCAAAAGCAGGCAAGTTTCTCAATATACATTAATGTCTAGGCTCTGAAAAATATAGGGTTTTTTACTAAAACAAATGTCTTCAGTCCCATATAAAATTCCAACACCTTTCCCTTTTGCATGTTAAAAAGCATGAACTGAACCCTGTAAACAAGACTGTTCAAGTAAAGGAAACACATAATTAGATCTTAATTTTAGAGGAAGGAACTGATAATTGTGTGATTACCCTTCAGCTATGGGAACATCTTGCTCCAGTAAAGGTCCTATTGAATTACATAAGGCCACTTGTGGAACAAGATAATATTCTATACAAATATTGGTTGAGAGTCTTCCACACTAAGCTAAATTATTTCATCAGTCCTACAGAACATGCACTTGATTTGAAGTATCAAGACCATCAGATTTTTCTGTTAAACACTGTCAAATCAATGCCAGGAGTAGTGTCAAATTAAAACTGATGATACCCTCTTATAATGCAAATTCTTTTATTCATGCTTATTTTATGTACTAAAACTTGAAGTTGCTGCTTTTTAAAAATCTAATTCTATTCTCATTTTCTAGATATTTGCCCATTCAAGTTATTTTTGCCCTCCACTTCTTGCTTGGCAATTGGGAAAAACCCTCAGTGACTTTCAACATGTATGTAACTGCCTATGCAGTGGGATCTCAGGGTATTAGTCACCATGAAATGTTGCAATGTCCAGACTACAAAGAACAATACAGCATATTAAATTCCAAAGCATCAACACCTTTCTTTAGAATTGTAAAAGGCCACAGAAAACAGCTGAATTAATTTTATGACTCATTAAAACACTATATTTAGAAAAATCTCCATCTACAGACTAAACCAAAATCATTGTTTCCACCTTTAAAATTGAACAACATTTCTAGATCCATTTTAGCAGATTTTAAATAAATCTGAAAGGTTAAATGAACAGACAAACCAACTTAAGGACTGAAATATGTCATGCAGCCTGGGACAAGATCAGAATGAATACAGAAAGATATCTTCACTGATATGTCATTCACACATTTTCAACATAACCAGTAGCAATTAAATATCTGGCTGTATTTCCCTCTGTTTCACCTGATAAAGACTGTCTATTAAATGAACTGGAAGACTGAAACATTATAATCTTTCAAAGTTATTTTGAAATATACGTATACACAGGAGCCTGGAATTTAAACACTCAGAGCAACGAAACTGCATCAGAAGCTCTACAGCTGTGCTGATTTTTGTTACTCAAGATATGGCCCTAATGTCCGCTATGTGATAATTTGCTGCGTGCAACTGTTCTATTTTTCATCCCTTCGAGGCAAAGTTCAACAATCAGAAGTCTAACTTGAAGGCAGTTTCAGAAGGACAACAAATTTGCTGCCTGTGGCTCGAAAACTGCAAATGAGTTCCCTCTCCTCACCTGCCCGCCAAAAAAGCATCCTTCAGTCCCCACTTTTGCGTTGACTGAATCACCTGAAGCAGCCCACTGATCAGATTAGGCACAAGTTAATTCCTGACTAAATTGCCTCATGGCACATCACAAGCCATCAGATGTCTGGCCCGGCGCTGCCTCCATTATGTGCCCTGACATTGCTGGGCGATATGTCATGTTCAGCAAGCGCCGTTGCCTTAATTGCCTGTCATTACAAAACACTCCTGGTTTAAATAACAACAAATGCCAGCAACTTTCTTCTCGTGATTGAGTTTTTGCAGTTCCACACTGGGTTTTAGAGAGAGGGAGGGAGAGCGGGTCAGTGTTTAGAAAGGAATGGTGTCAAACCGCCGTGCCAAGCGCAGGAGCATCGGTCACATCTTCCACAGTCGTCCAGCCTCCAGCAACGTCATCATCCTTGGAATCTCCTCCAGAAGGACAGTAAGAAACTTGGGATTTTAGTAAAGCTGTTGCTAAGAAAGATTTGCTTGTGAAAGACCTTGGTGTGCTCCTGCACATCTCTGAGGTGGCTGCACCTCTGCAAATCTCAGTGAGAAGGAGGTGACCTGGGCACAGCAAGGGTCTTTCAAGTAAAATTGCAAAGGATTTCGGAGCAGGGTTAAACCCAGGGGGTTTTGTAACTTCAGGGGTTCCTCAAGGAGTGTCTAGAGGAAGGAACTACTGCCAGGCTGTGCCTGATTCCTACCTGTTTGGGCAAACACGCCAGTGTGCCTCTCTCTGCCTTCTGTGTTACTGAGTTCACACACTCATCCTTTCTAACTATGGGATCTCAGTCAGACTCCCAGGAAAACTGAACAAAATCGGGTCTGTCTTATACACAGAAGTATTTGGACATGGTTTGTCATGTTTCCATTTCTGGGAATAGACAAGCAGTTGGCCTGAAGTGTGATTAGGTTGATCCTAACATGGATGGTAAAATGAAACTAAAGATATAAATTAGATTCAGAGCCTTTTTTGGCAAAATCTCTAACACACCACCACCACCCATAATTAGAGATTACAGTGATTAAGGATGTTTTCATGGATATTTTCATTTCACTGTCTCCAGGCTACCTGTGTCACAGTCTCATCTTTAATTGAATTTTTTTATGCACATCATGAGAAACAAATCTGTCTTCCCTTTCTCAAACCTCAAAACTCCAAATGTCTCCCATGGAGCAAAAGAGGTGAGCACACAACTATCTGTGCAGAGAGGGAAACAGCTGTTTTCCTTCCTGCAGAGACATTTTATAGGATCAACAGGAAAAAGACACAGGGGGCAAGACACCAATATTACAATATCTTTGGCATTAGACAACTTTTGCTCTCACCACCAAATTTACAAACAGCATTAAAATTAATCATGTCCAATCTACAAGAAAAGCTACTGGGCACTAATATCCTGCTACAACTGCAGAGTCCTCATACAGCATTCCAGCCTTGAAGACTACAGTTCAAAATTGGCACAACTTACCCTATAAAAGAATTTCATACCATCATCCCTCTCTGTAAGTCTGTTTATTTCCCACGTTGAAAGCATCAAACAGCTTGCTGCAATTGGCAACCACAGCTAAAAAAAAAAAAAAAAAAAAAAAAAAAAAAAAAAAAAAAAAAAAAAAAAAAAAAAAAAAAAAAAAAAAGAGAACAAAGCATTACATTACAGTGGCATTAAAAACGTCCAAGTACAAAATCTTCTATGAACGGGGCTGGCAGGGGAAGTGCAGGGGGGTTTGGCTGTTTGAAAAACAGCAGCTGTACAGCCAATATGTCTCAGCCTTGCCTGTAGCCTCTCCAAAACTTTAGCCCAAATGTATTCAGAGTTAACCATGAAAGAAGTGCTTCCCCTTTTTCAGTTAACCTTTTTGGCCTAATACTATTTTTTTCTAGTGTTTTTCAGGCCTCCTTATTTTTGTTCATCACTGGCACACCTGCTAGGAACATTTTATGGACTAGATTTTTAAGTACATTAAAAAAATCCAACTGGGCCTACCAAGAACAAATCCAAAGGCACTGACCCAACTGGAACTTTCTGATAATCTAGAAAATTTTAATGGAAGAAAGCAGGAATTACAGGATCCTACACTGAACACATGTTCCACAGAAGTCATATAAGTAGAAAAGTAATCTCTTTTTCTCACCCTGGAGACTGAGATGGATTTTTTTTTAAGAGGTAAAGCCTCACTCTGTTATTCCAGTCAGCCTTTTTGACTTTGACAATATGAAGTTAAGTTAAAACAAGAGATCTGGAAAATCCCAGCTCCCTTGTCATTTAAACAGGAAGAATCTCTTGCTCATATATAAACTGAAGTCTTTGACTGAAAACTAAACAAGCCTCTTTGTTGTTGTTGTTTTGTTTCTATTTTAGACGACTTGCGGATTTTTGGATGGCCATTTACCTGGAGTGATATCTGCCACGAACAGACTGACTCAGTGGGGATTTAACATAAGCCAGGTTCATTTTCTACCAGTACTCAGCTTTGGTGCTTCTGATAAGCTTCCATGACAATGGAACAATTACAAGACTTGAAAACAAATAATGCTTTAGTCAATCGCACCTTATTTTAAAAAGGATTCATGGCAATTCAATGAAGGAAAGGAATTTGGCCTTTTCTCTCCTTCAGTACTTATTCTGACATATTCCTTGTAGCTGAGCCAAAACATTTCATAGGTCAAGGAGACTAGATGAGATTTCTTGGGTCAGCTACTCTCTTTTGGAGGTAATAATTAATTAAAGTCCAGATCACGCATTTTTCACGACCATTCGTAGGTGGAAAATGTACCTGGATATCTGATTTCCCAGTGAAGGAATAGGGAAGGTGGGAAAGAAACAACCCGTTGGGGAGTCTAAATAACCTTTTATATTACTGTACACATAAGTAACAGCTAAAGGGAAGCTATAGTTAGATTGGGGTAATTTTTAAATAACCCAGGCTTTGCATGATAAGCTGTACAGTGGGATATTTTTACTGCCAATTTAATCTGACACTTTGTCCCAGCAGCTGAGGATTTACACAGCTTTTTTTTTTTGATTTTGTGTGTTTTTCAGCAGATAAAGGCATCAATATTTAACTCTGAGGGTCTCTAATTTTATTACCTGGGAAACAGTTAAATGCTGATAATGCGTTAACCTCTACCAAGAGCCAGATACTCAGGCAATATCACATTTTACTTATTATTCAATTAGTAAATACTAAATTTTGTGCTTTTTCAACATCCAAAGGAGCCTGTTCAGTTACTGTGTTCTCTATTTTCCATGCAATCAAAGAAGATGAATAAAGATGTTCCAGGCAGTACAGAGTCCCTATCTCTTACTAAAAATTATGCATTAGACTTCTAAAAGATAGAAAGGGCTGCAAGGGAAAATGGTGAATCAACATGTGAAAAACTGCATACCAGTGCTTTTTGAATTCTTTCTTTAAAAAATTGTATTCTTGAACTAAAACAGATTATAATATCGTAAGAGTCTTGAAATGCCCTAAGCTTAATATCCCCTCTAATGTAACTTTACAGATTATAGAATAGACACCGAAACTACTTACATCTGAACAACCAGAATCAGAAGTCTCAACTTCTGTTTCTGGTTTTTGTTCCTGATTTGCTGTTTTAAGACAGAAAAATCAATGAAGTTTATCGATGTGCCTGCAAATATATAGATATATGAATTCAACAGCAAAAAGTTTGGGAAACTTACTCCCTGTTAATCTAAACACTTGTACAAGGGAGCTATGAAATCACTGTGTGGGGGCAGGAGAAGACTGGTAATGGATCAATATGGGATCATAACCCTGTTTATTGTGTAACACTGGCAAACAGATAATTCTGTTATATCCAGCCAAAAAGGTAAGGTTTTGGTGAACACATTTCAGCCCTCCTGAGGAGCTCCAAACTGTTCTCTTTGACTGCCTGCTGGCTGTTATTCACTCTGAGTTGTGATCTAAGCCAAGCAACTCCCCTTTTTTTTTTTTTTTTCCCCTGCTGTCCAAACAGATGCCTGAAACATCCTGGGCAGGAAAATCGAGAACACTAAATAACAAATACTGAACAGCAGATGTGAGTGTTAGAGCATGACTACCTTTGTTCAAATTCAAATTCAGGTATTCATATGGCACTCAGATGCTCTCCAAAAATAGTGCATCGTGTGAGCATTCATGCTTGGCAAGCAAGGTATTTCATGAAGGCTGAATGCAAGCAATTTCAGGGGATTCACACTGATGTTGTTACCTTCGTTTATTAGTATTTATCTGTCTTCAGGTGCTGGAGAGTCTTTTATGAAAAGCTGTAAATATACACAAAGTACAACACAGATTTTTCTGGCTACCTAAATCTTTTTTTTTCCCAGGTAAAAAATGCAATCACATCTACAAAAACACCCAGGGAAGTGCTTTCTATGTATTTGACATTTCTTTTTAATTTACACCTATCACAAAATACACATGCTTAATCACTGTTTGCATGATCCCTAAACCAAAGAATTACAATAACTTCCTGCCTTTGGGGCAAGGAGTAGATAGAATTTCATAAACGTGCACTTTAAAACCCATTCCCAGAATAGAGATCCGTGAGAGTGGGCTTCTGCATCCACTTTCTTCAGTTGTATCTGAACTTTAATCAATAACAGGGATTTTATATATAATGTGCTAGAGCTCCCAACCAAAGTCAAGAAACTCTGCCAGCAGAAATACTCAGATTCTGATTTTATGCTCCTCTACCTGTCCTTTTAATGATTGTGTCATGCATTTATTTTGGTGCCAGAAAAAAAAATAATAAAAGAAGCTAATAATCCATTGGTATTATCAGGATTAGTTCTCCAGATTTAGGCATTTCTGGATGATGGAGCACCATGGGGATAAATTGATAATACCAAATCAGAACTTCACAACCCACCTGACGTGGCAGTGTAATTTTTGGTTTCAGCTTGAGCTCATTCTAAATCTGTTTGAGCATCTTTTCCCCTGTGATGTATAAATCTAAATTCTAACAACACATCCAACTATCTACTAGGAATTACAATCCCAGGCCCTGGTTAGATATCCAGGTTCCATGACCTAAAGTCACCTTCTCAGATAACTCTGTCAATCCAGCTGTACATTAGCTGCAAATGTGTATCATGCTCAACTGCATGTGATCCCAAGTCAATGGGACAGAAAATATTTTGACAGAGCAGTTTTGCATCCACATCCTCTAACCTGTCAGAAGGAGTAAATTTCTGCCGCAGCAGATCAGTAAAGTCAAAATGCATCATTCATGTGCTGCCTTAACCCTCTGGAACACAGATTACACCACACAGCTTATAATGAAATCTTTTTGTAACATTTCTTTTTGTTATTTATTTGTTTACTCCTGTGCTTTTTTGAGGTTTCTACTTTTCCATTTTAACACGAACTGGCTGAAGAAAGCCAGCTCTCTCGCTGCTCTCTGGTAAGTAGCACATGCATGAGAGGGCACAAGACACAGCAGAAGTGCAAGGAACATTTCTCTGGGACATCCCCTCCACCTCCTGCAACAGATGGTTGTAATTTCCCAACTTCCAGACCTAGAACTGTAGAATGAGCCCTTGATACACTCTTGTTCTTTATCACTTCAATACTTTTGGAAATGTCACCTGTTATGACTGAAGTTTTGCAAATATGTCAAGAATAAAACTACAGTGACCTCCAGGCTTTCAGTTGGCCCCCAAATAATTTATAGTTTCCCATTAAAATTTATATACTTGCTTGAACTGACACCTTTATGTAGAACTGGGGAGAGTGGTTAGTAATACTAATATTTTTTAGAAGATGCCTCATATGAAGTTCATTTTACACAGTTGCACTGTTTCACATAGATAATTCAATAGTACTGAAGCCAAGCAAATAAAGTTTTTTGCTGTTACAAATTGATTGAGCTGCAGATTTTGATAAATCATCCCTTTTACTACTGCATGGAATTACTGAACACTGAAAATGTTCAAGTTACTAAATAACACACCCAAATATATGTTAATGCTGATGTGAAGTTTATACTGTCTTTGACCCCAGAATAATGTTTTTAATCTTTTTAAAGCTGTCTATGCTGAATAATTTACTGTTAAAGTAATTTTATGACAGCATGCATGATTTCTTTTCTGCAACTGACCAAAAATATCATTAAAATTTAAGATACAAATTTAGCATGACTAACAGTTCACAGCTAATCAAATACAAATTAAGTAATTAATTACCATTTTAAAAATAGAAGAAATATTGCTGAATATTTTCGTCACTCTATAATGGTGGTAAATATGAAATTCAGTTAAAGATGCTACAAAGGGATCCTTGTGATAATGAATAATTGCTTTCATGAATGCCATTATTTCCACTGGAAAATTGCATTTCCAAAGAGCTCAACTACCTTAAAGTAAAAATTTTACAGCAGAAGAAAGATGGGGAAAATGGGGATACCCCAAATATTATGGGGTGGTTGGTCAATACTGGTCTCAAAGCAATCATCAAGATAAGATATGATGGTTAAGGCAGCAAAGCAATTAAGAAGGAAGAAAATTAAACTGAATGAAAATTGAAAGTCATCCCACTGCTGCTGAAAAATCTTATCCATATTCTTCTGAGGGCATTACAAAGGTAAATGACATAAGAAAAAGATTTTCACAGACACAGGAGGACAAATCAGTGCTCAACTCCCATTAGAAGTTTCTGACTGTTTCCAATAAATCCCCTGGAAACAAATACAGAGCATTAATTTATGGTGAAGTGGGAAGCAAAATGTTTTGCTCACAGCATTATGAATTGCCATGCTAAACCGAGGAGGACAACAATTTAGATAACCCCATCGCCGAGACGGCAAAAAAAAAAAAATTCAGTTTTTTTTGCACGGAACAAGTGAGTGATGGTAATGAGAAAGGTATTAAAATGACAGCACAGGGACATTCATTGAGATAAACCTACCCATAAGGAAGGCACCCACAACATCATGATGACGATTTTTCAGCAAGTTCGTGACATCCAACTATTTGACATCCTTGATGAAGAAATTCCCCCGAGCAGCACTGAGCACTTAGCAGCACCGAGTGCTTTGTCTTAATCCAACAAAGCACAGAAAGTACATGGAACAATGATTTTAAGAACATTCCTAAGGACGAGAAGGTGCTATTTGATTTGCTACACAGTGGACAATTGTGCCTGTGCAGATTCTACTAAAGGTGAACTTGGAATGTTAAAATAATTTCTATCTAACTTTTCTGCCTCACAGCAAAGTCTCTGGAATATAGAAGAGCACAACAGAAGTATCACAGGCATGTCTAAGAACTTTTCAATCAAGGTCAAAATATTGGTTTCCTCTTGTTTATCTAAATGGCAACAACAGGATCTAAACTAAAAGACTTTAGGCTTCCTCCCCACCTCCTACCACAAATCTTGGGAACTGCTGCTTTCCTGGAAGTGTGAAAAGTTTGAATACATAATTAAAAAAAAAAAAAAGCAACCTGAAAAAAAAAAAAAAAAAGCAACCTGAAAACCACTTGAGCTCTCTAGAATACAGAAAACTAATTATACTGCAGTTTCAGTACATGCTGTTCATAGGAGTGTACTTTTATTTTAAACAGAAAGGCATTTGCCAGTGTGTCCCAGCTTAGTGATTCCATTGCAAAGCTGCATGGGAGGATGGACACAACCTGGGCTTGAAGTCAGGATTCTGTATCTATGATGATCAGATTACATATATTTACATGTATATATACACTTATAACTAAAATGCAAAATCTGGGAGAGTTTAGCAAGCTCTGGAATTTTTTTTGGGGGGTAGGAGAAGAAAGAAAGAAGGCAACAAAAATATGGATTAAAATTTGAAATGTCTTTTTATTTCACTACTTTTTTCTACTTCAGAGAAGCAGTAAAACCTGTTCTCACCTAACTGATAGTTCTAAGGTGATTTAATATCCTCAGATGAAAGTAGCCATATAAAAAGTAAGAGACAATAGATTGGTATTTGTTATTTCCTGGCACACACACTACTTGTTCTCATTTATGTGGCAACAAACCGAAGAAATCTCAGCATGGTTTATAGGGGGGGAAGAGAGAAATCATTTCCTAAGTGCCATTTATACAGGGAAGGATGTGTTAAACTAAAAGGATTGCAGCAGTTAAGATAGGGAGAGAGTGGAAGTGTTTGAACAGCAGTTAGTAACTCTTTACAGGAAAATACTGCATTGCTTTTCCTCTGAGCATCAGGGCTGGCTCAGGTTCCCTCGGTATGACAGACAACAGCTCAGGTTGGATGCTCCAAGCATGAAGTGCCATTCATTCCAGCCATGGGAGGGGAATAGAAAGGAGGAAAAGCCAGGAGGTGCAGTAGCTGGAGCCGGCTCTGAGGGCCCCAGCCTGCTGTCCCTGCCCTCTGGCTGCAAGTGCAGATGGTGGAGGGGGCAGTGCCACTGCCAGGGGGTGCAGAAGTACCATCACATCTCACCGTCCTCTGGGAGCTCAGCAACCAACACCCACCGACAGCCTGTGTGACCCAGACACAGCTCCTGCTGCCCTGTCCTGCAGGACTGACCCCTTGTTGCACTTAACTTCCAACAAACTTCAGCTGCCTGGCTCTGTCCTCCTGCCACTGAAAACGTCAGCACTTCTGCTGCCTGAAGGGCGCAGGATGTTTTGGCAGAGAATAAAGGCAGCACATACTCCCTCAGTGGCACTGAGGGGATGCTTTGTCACGCAGCTGAGGTTGGATACATCTTTTATCACCGTGTCTTGAATTGAGGTCACAGGCAGTGCACCCGGGAGAGCCACAGGGCCCGCAGAAATAATGACAAGGCAGTGGGATCACTGGTGACCTGGCAGTGCTGCTGTTCTCTGTCACCAGCGGAAATCAGAGCTGAATTAGCACTATAAAACCACAGAGCAAATGAGCACACAGTCATTGCTGGCCAAAATGTTTACTACCCCTGTTTCTGTAATGCCATTCTAAGAATTTCTACATAACTATGCAAGCAGATAGTATCAGGGTTTATGTTATATGGCCATCTGCTATGCTGAACCTTAAGCCTAGATGAGCAGACATCTCATTAATCTTTGGTATTTTTTCTTCCTCAGTCTCTCGATTTTTCATCAGTAACTTCGAAGTCTACAGGCTGATCTTAACCAAATTTGATTAAAGATAGTTATTTCAGAGAATTTAATGCAAGTTTCATGAATATCAATGACCAGGTATAGGATAGATGCCATAAAACAAAAGGGTCAGAGCAGACCCTGAAGCATTAGATCCTAGAGAATCCAACCAAAAGGCAATCATGTCAAGAAAAACAATGGACTTGAAAAGTTTCATTGCTCAAAGCACCAAATCTTCTGCAATCAGTATTTTTCTTGTTACTTGTACCATGAAGCAGCAATTAAACAAATAATGATTATCAGCAGCAACTTCACACTAATAATTCACCGTGGGTCAGAAGCCTTTAACTCATGTCTCTATGAACTGAGGTGGGTGAACTATTCTATAGAATAAAAATGCTCCACATTGTATTCTTCATATGAATAATTAACAAGCAAGCAGCTTACAGTGCTCAAAACTAGTAATGAATAGTTTGGACCAATGATCTGTTATAAACTAGTTAAACTGTAAAATTGAAGAGAGTCCTGTCAGAAGTTTGGAAAGCAGCTTCAGAAGACTTGTCCTACTAGACTTTAAGTCTGTCACACTTATCAGTTAAAAAACATAGAACAGATTACTTGATGCAGTCAACAAACTTAGCTTTTCACACTGGTTTTCTAGATTTCATGAGAGAAAGAAAGCTCTCCAAGAGTATGATTAATGTTTTCCAAGATTTTTTTTCTGGAGGAACAGCTTTGACTTTCTTGTGTCTCAAGAGCACCAGGGAAAACCTTGACTCAGATTATTTTCACTGGACCTGCAAAAAAGAAAAGCACTTCTGCCAACACATCCTCCTTTAGGTGCACTTCAGTTCACAGAAAAATCTGTCTTGACTGCTCATTCCAACTGACACAACAAAGACCCTTTGCTTAAAGTGATCCTTCAAGAATTCTGTGTATAGAGACCAGCATTAGAGTATGATCTCTCACTACAGAAAATTGCCTAAGTAGCTGCATCAGTCTTTAACGTTATAGCATAATCTCTTCATAAAACTGCCTAAGTAGGTGCATCTATCTTTAGTGCAAAGCCATGCTGCACTGTGGTAAAAAAAAAAAGAAAAGAAAAGGGTATGTGACAAAACAATAAAACAATGCCAGGCAGATGGAGCAAAATGATCACCGCTGCTGAATGTCTGGGAACTGAACACTTGCTTGTGTCTCATTTCCCTCCTGCCATCCTGACCTACTTATTAATTTGGTTATCTGCTACACCCTGACCATTTCTCTGTAAGCTCTTCAAATTTGGAAATATCATTAAGAATAAGTATGAACAATTCCACTGCATGGAAACACAGCATGAACTTATAGGTTTGCAAGAACTTTGCCTAAATAAATTTTAATAATAAAACCCTAATGGAAGCCCAGGTATGAGAGAAAGTGCTTAGAACTGATGCAGAATCTGAAGGTTTTGCAGCACTCCCTCACCCCGAATCCGGGTCAACATTCAGAAGGCTAAAAAGATCTTCTTTACTAAATAAACTGCATACTACATAACAGGAAACCAAGAGACATTAGTTTATAGCCAATTTACTTTTTTGATAATGCAGATAACATAATTGTCTATTCCTTATGACTTAGAGGAATTAAAATAATGGAATTATTCATTTACCTGCATAGAGTAGATAGTCAATAGATTCATCTTTTACATAATTGTTATGCTTCAGATTCGCCTGCATCCCCAAAGATTATATCTGATTTTACAGCCCCAATATAACACCAGCCTATGTCCCATCTGAAGTCAACTGTTACAGGTTCAGTGGAAACAGAATTCAGAAATATTTTTCAAATAGAAAAATTTAAAGCCCCCAAATTGCAGCATCAGTCTGTTCAGCTAAAAATATCAGATCCTGAACTAGTGAAGAGTTTTTTCTCTTTTCCAATCTGAATGATCCACGATTCTACTATAATCTCCTTAAGACAATAGCAATGAACCAGAAACTAAGCACAAGCCCTGACAGTGATACATTATCTTTCTATACTGTGTTGCCACAAGTCCTGAGCTATTCATTTTCCAGAAATTTTTGTTAATGGTGCATTGTAATGATTTACCAGTCTTTTTTTTTTTTTTCCCCAGATCTCATTCCATAATTCATCACAATAACCCTGCCATTTTGAACAATTGAAAATTCAGCATACAGGATGTTTCATGAAATTCCTTGAATATTAGGAATGGATTTCAAATCTAAGACCTGTGAAGCCATGTGTGGCCACAAATACAAATTCCTAAACAGAGTCATTTCATTCCAGCAGCTGGAAAGATGGATTTATGAGTGTGCCAATTAAACAAAGAGATTGTTTCAAGTCAAGAAAGGCAGCTGCCATGCTCAGAGTTCCTTGGGAATCATACATATTTCATCAAAGATTATTTTTATGTATTCAGTCTGAATCTGTGTTCTTCTGTCCCGTGTGAAACTCCAGGACCACGCAGAATGCTACAAAAATCTAAGGTTATTGCTAATATATTCCACATTAAAAATTAAACACACAGGATATAGGACGACAACATCAAACCTCCAGGATTTTTCCAAAAGCTTTTGCTCTGAGAAAGCCTGTTGAATTCCAGGAGCAGAAAGAGGGAGAAAGAATCATCTGCATAATGAAAAAAAAAGTCTTTGTTCTATTTCTGTTGACAGGAAGCCGCTTCAATATAGTGCTGATTACTAGACAATAAAGGATAAAGAGGGTTTAGGTTTTACACAGTTACACGAGGGTCAGGTGGATCCCTGTCCAGTCTCATTAGAATTCAACACCAATAAGGAGAAATCCACAGCACTGGAAGGGGATGAACTTCTCAGCAGAGGCATTTTTTACAAATGATAATCATCCCAATCTTGTGAGGCATTCAAACACATTTGAGGATAAGCAGGTAAATATTCCTAATAAAATCACGAGAACTATGCATCAGATAAACCTGAAATCAATACGATTGTAATTTCAAGGAGACCTAATGTTCTTTAGTTCTTCGCTGTTGTAGTTCTCTTCTAGAACACAGTTTCTGCAGCCAGGCAAAATTTTCAGATTATGTGATTATTTCTTTCTATCCTGAAAAGAAACAACAAAGCAAAAACTGTACTGAGGGGCTTCTTATAAATCTCAGGCCCAAAATACTTCTATTCTGCTGAAAGCTTAGGGAAAAAAAAAAATACTTGTATTTATATGTATTGTATATGTATTCTTATTGTTTCTTTATTTTCTTTATTGTTTTTTCATTTTTTTTTTCATTTTGCAGCCTGTGCTTCTAGTGACCTTGATTACTATTGGAGAGGACTAGGAAAAAACATTGTCTTCCTTGGAAGGAGAACAGAACCTTTGCTAAACATCAAATACTGGATTACTGGCTATGCATAAGAGAGATATAGCATACTCACCAGTTCTTAATAGATTTGAATCTGAAATTAAATGAATATCCTAATTATTGTCTTCTGCAGCAGTGAATTCTACACTGCCCTAGTTGCACTTGAGAAATTTTATGGGAAACAGATACTTCTTGCAAAATAGGATTAGGATTCACAGGCCTGAGAGCCCAGATATACTGGTTTGGTTTCTATTTCCAATCATAATTTATTTAAACCCTTTCCCTTGTTTCAGACTCTGTTCCTTTCTTGGATGGAAGTATTCTCTCACAATCTTTGCTCCCCTCTGTAAGAGGAAGATTGAGCTCAAACATAGGAGGTTCATCAGCAGTCCACTAACCCCTCTCCGCTGTAAACCCTAAAATATCAAACTCCATGAACTGATTTTCCTTCGTTCTCTGCTGCAGGCATTACTGTTAATGAAGTTGCCAGGTCTGTTGAGATTCTAAAGATTTATTTGTTATACTGAGCACAATGTCAAGACAGAGAGTTATTGGTTGCTTTACCCTGGAAGTTTTATTCATGAAGCAGAATACTGGAACTTACAGGAGCTTAGTTCACTCAATACATCATTCCTGAAACTTAGTTAAAAGCTTAATGCAAACTTAGTTTAAAGGAAAACAATTGCCTTTAACATGCAAATACTTTATAAAGAAATTGCTTTAAAATATCTAAGCGAATTATTCTGTCATATAATCAGTCTTAGGAGAGCTGTGGACTGACTTCCTTCTATTAACCCTTAATCAATCCAAACTACAGCAGTCAGTATTAGAAATGTCCCTTTAAATGTCCTACCCTGTTCAGTTTGTCTCCCTATCCCCTCTCTTATACCTGAGTTCTGCTGCATCAAGGCAAACGTGGGACTCAAATCTGAGATCTGGGTCATAAAAATCAGATTAGAGATGTTACCCTTGGCCACGAATAAACCCTCTCAATATCAATATTTCTACAATGGCAGAACCAAGATTCACCTGGCAAGAGAGGAACAGCACCATGAGAGGGTCTGCATTTAACTCAGTGCCAATGACTCAGACCGGTTTTTTTGTGGTTCCCTGACCCTGGCGAGCAGGATTGCACGTCCCAGAAGCTGCCAGGCTTATCTGTGAGCTACCATAAGACAGGGATTCATCATCCCAATTTTAAGGAACAAATTTAATATGGATGCTTACTGAGAGCTGTTAGCCATCAGCACGCTTGCACACCCTCAACCCTGTTATCCGTAGTAATTCAGTTGTGTCGTGAGTTCTAAGAAACGGAAACCTGCAATTTATTTTGGGAAAGTTCAACAAATAATTGTTTTTAAAATTCAAACTTAGAAAAAATAAAAACCACAAACAACTTGAAATTTAAGCAATAAGAAATCAGGATGACTAGCTTTTAATTATGTGACACGTCATAGTGCAGAAAAAAAATTGCTCCACTCTGAAATGAGCAGGAGAAAAATTATTGAGGCAGATGAGAGACTTTTTGGAAACGGAAAGCTCCCACAATGTTTCCAAATCAAAGGCAGCACAATCTAAAATTTTGAGAAAACGCAAATGAAAGTCCAGAAACGAATGCAAAACTGAGTTTCTTGATGGATGGTTTTTTTTGTAAGACCCTGTGTAGAAAGAAAATTGTTCACTTCTACAGAGGCTGATTTCTTTATGAAGAAAAGTCAGTAATCAGACTGAGTCTAGAAATTGAAAAAAAAGCCTTAAAGTTTCAAATCTTACTTTGGTGGCACAGACTCCAAAACCTGGAAATAACAAAATGGGTTTGATTATTTCAATGCAGAGCATCAAGGTAGGAAGTCAGTAAGGAAAAGTAAATTTTATTTCCTGGATCTTTTATTAAAAACATATATTGAGAATCTGAATTTACCAATCAAAAAGGTAACACCCTGAACATCAGAAACATTTGAGATTTATTGGACCTGAACTCCTAGCTTGAACTGAAGCAAGGATGTTTACACATTCCAGCAAAAACAGGCTTCTCTATGGTGAGCCCATGTTGCTACAAATCCAGCCCAGATGATACAACCACCTGTCCAGAACAGACTTTGGATATTTGGTCTCACAGGTAACACTAGGAAAAGCTGAAAGTAAGACAAAAATTAGGGAAAAATAAAGATTATTTTTTTTCTATTAGGTGATGGTACAAATTTGTTCTTCTCTCAGCAAAGCTCCGTGCAATGACAGAGTTGTTCTACACATGCAAATCTGGCCTCCAACATTAACATTAAGAATTCATAGAATACCTCATGTATCTCCTCTGACAGTGACTACTTTCATTAGATGATATAAGATGAACAGGAGGTCAATAAAATACAGCAGAGCTCCAAAAACCAAGGAGAGAATGAATATTCTTGGTCAAGGTCATGGACCCAGCATGAGCTGCTGTTAAATTAAAGCTACCTTGTAAGGAGGCTTAAATTATCTGTGCCATGTGGATTGGGACCATTGACAGCTGATGAGAAAATTACTTCTGTACCACCTCAGGGGAATTCCCACACCTATTAGACCTCGGTGGAAAGGAGATATTGCTTTAAGCTCTTCCAGGCTGTATGCCAGAGTTTGGCAGAGTGCATAAAAGAAACAGAGGTCCCAGGCCAGCAGTCACTTAGGCTTGGGTTTGGTGTTTGACAAGGAATGCCTAAATGAGGCACAGGAGAGGAAAAAAATAAGTGCCTTGCTTTGATTACATGAATAAGAGAGTACACAGACTTTCAAAAGAGGTAATTTTAAGAGATAAACATCTCCTCATTTCCAAACAAGAAGAATTGGTAAGACGATGGGATGGGGTGTGCAAGCAAAGCTGAGTCAGTAAAGAACCCAAGGTTATCAATTTAGCAGCCACAGGTTATGAAATATTCTGTACGATTATTATGGACCCTGACGTGTAATTTCTCAAATGCACATGACAGATTCATCATAAATAACAAACCAATGCATAAATGTAGCTTGTATCTTGGGGGATAATGCCACATTCTTTTCACTCGTAGGTCATTAGCTGTCATTTTAATTCCTAGCATTAGGGTCTTCAAAATTCCTCAACCCTGGCAGTCCACTTCTACACAAATAATGCTACACTCCTGTAGCTAATTGGGTTTTCCAGGCAATGGAGTGTAACAGAGCAGAACTGCTTTTCTTAATTGTCATACAAAAAGCAGAGAAAGTGTAATTTTATTCCAACATTGTATGAAGGTAGTGATGCTTCCCCCCACCCCATCCTTGGGCCTGATCTACAATCCCAGAAGCTCCTGATAAGCCTTGACTGAAGCATCCCTTGACCACACCAGTCGATGCAAGGATAACGCATCTCCTGAAGCTGTTCTGCCCCTCCCTTCTTCATAGCAGAGCTTCCTGTTAAGAACCCCTGAAGAGAATCTGGACTCTCACGTCTCTGCTGGCTGTCACAGACCACACTGCAACCAGAAAATCCTGCAGCTAAATCCCTACTTGTTTGAAACCTCTGCAGTTTGGACTCAACACCCCTGTGTGGGCATTCCAAGCACTGAAACTGCCTTTCCCCTGAACATTCTGGGTACAGGGTAGAGCTGGTCCAGTTTAAGATTAACCAAGGTGAAGCTGTCAGGCAAAACAGAGGTCCTATCAGGTTGTTGTGCTTGCCAACATTTTTGTCTTCACAGGAATGGCTTGCCTCCAGAAAAGGGAATTCACAACATCCCTTGATTGATCCTACCCTTTCTTCACCTTTCCACATCCTACCAGCTAAGTAGGCTTTCCATGGTGTCTTATTTATGTTCATAGCCCTCAACTCTCCTTGCACAGAGATCTATAGGCTCTGAACTCTATCATTAACTCCAGTAGGGTCCTGAAAACTGGCTGTCGAAAAGTGAAAATTCCTTTATGAATCTACTTTGCTCACTCCCAGCAGGGCTTGGATTATGCACTCCCCAGGACTGTTGTGATCATAAAATGGCACAAACATTACTTTCCCTGTGCTTTCTATTCTGCTGGGGAAACACATGGCAACAGATCTCAAATGAAATATGAGTGATGTTGGTCAGATGGTTCTGCCAAGACAACTCAAGCCACCCAGCTAAATCTTACTCCTTACTAGGGCAAGAATCATCATCATCAACAATGTATTTGTATGCTTGCTTTAGTTTCTTTTCATCTAGGCAGAGCTAGATAGCTTCCTTCAGAGTTTTCTCTTAAGCCTGGGTTTACTAAGGCTCAACAGAAACATTTTCTTTTCAGGTAAGGGCATTACAGGTTTCTGTGTGGTTTTCATTTTTTGCCTTACATTTATCTTTCATTAAGAAGCCACAAGAAGAAAGCAGTGGAAGAACACTACAAAAACGGGGCAAGCCTTTGCCTCATGGGGTCTGAGCTATCGTCTGACTGCGGATTTTAAAATGACAAACAACAACGTGCAAGTGAAAATAACGTGTCATTTCTCCTCTCACCTACCTCTGGGTAAGTGGAATTGCCATTAAAATTAAAAAAAAAAAAAAATCAAGGTAATTTGTTTTCACTTGTCAGCAGAAACTAAAAGTGCATCAATGTTTCTGTCACCAGCAGTCTCTTGGATTCCCCCACAGTGAGGTTTCTGCCTGACTGAAGGGGACACTTGCAGAGCTTTAGACAGGGAAAGTCAAGCTCAGAGAGCAAACTGCCATTGCTCACACTTTCAGCAAACATCAAAAGACATGTCACATTTGATCTTAAACTTAGGAAAGGGGTAAAGGTTGAGGAAATTAAAACCATTTCCAGATGTTGCAGATGACATCCTGCTTCTGGTCACCAGGAATTTCTCCACTTTAAGGGAATCCTCAGTTGAAACTAGAAAAAGGGGAAAAATCTACCCACAAGACCTGCAAGAGTGGCTAGACATAAAAAAAAAAAAAAAATCTGATCTAGTTTCTTATTATATACATGATTGATGAAACAGAAAAAATTAATCTCTGCAGAGAGCCTGCAGAACACATTTAAAAATGTTATGTGAATATCAATTTGCTTTGTTCATATTCCTTTTTGTTTGCATTTCCCAAATACTCCAGTGAAAAAGCTTTCCTAGCACAAGTCTTTGCAAAGATTTAATATGGTCTGATCAAACTGAAAATGAGGAATGGTACACTCAAATATGTGGTTCACATTGCTCTCAGCTATAAGTCATTTGAGGAGAGGGCAGGAAAGTTACCACATGCATTTTTTCAATGAAAATTCATAACTGAGCATTTCTGAACGACTGATAATTACTGGCTTTTAAAGATAAATTGGAACTTCTACAGATAATTGAGTAATGTGTGAAGCAGAGAACAGTGAACTGAAGAGAATTACACAAACGGATACACTTCAAAATGAAAAGTACATTTATTTTTTTTCAGTGAGATGGCTAAAACCCTGCTTCTTTTATTTTGCATCATGTTTACCAACTACCAAACTGCCTAGGCTGGCTGCCTTCAGCCCCTGGAGCCTTTGAAGCCTTTCTTGAAAAGAGGCATATGTGTGTCCTGAAGGCTGGGGGTGCGAGAATATCAGATTTCCTTTTTCTATTTAGAATGCTAAACAGGACAAAGGACTTGTGGAAGTGGTCATTTTCTGACCCTCAGCTTGACTGCATATCAGCCAAGAGCTAGAAACAAATCACAGCCAGGCAAAGTGTGCTTTAACCCTACCCATAGTCCCAAATTAATTAACCTAAAGTGAAAGAGTCCGCAGAGCCTCTTGTCAGTCTAACTTGCACGAGAAATTCTTCCCTAGCCTCCAAAACTTGCAAATGAAGAAAAACACCAGTAGCATTTCATAAACACAAGTTCCAGAGTATGCTGTTTCACTGCTATAAAAGATGATTCTTGTTTACCATGAGATTTCCCTAGAGAGGGTGTGCAGAGAGTTATCAAGACCCATCGCTCACAAAGCCTAGGCAAGCAAAAATCTGACTCCTTTATGGTTAAATCCCACGGCCAAGTACAAGAACAAGGGTGAGTATGGCTGGAAGAGTCTCCAGGTGAAAGCTACAGCAGGGGGAGAGGAAGATGATTGCTAGCAGAGTGCCTGTGGGGGATACACCCTGCTCTGCTGTCTCATCAGCTGTCCAGCACACAGGGAAGGAGTCCAGGGAAGGGCAGAGCAGAAGGATGCACTAGCATTGGATTTTTCACATTGCTCTGTGTTCTCCTGCACCTAAAGGGACAAATTCTGAGATATTTTAATCAGGAAACACATCTGCTATTGTCTGTTAGGGCCAAACATTTACAACTGACAGACTGTTTTGACTCCAGAAGAGTGATTGAAAGACAGAGAAATGAATTGTGACTTTAAATTTAGCCTGAAGAAAAAAAAGAAAGCAAGGGAAAAGGTTTCTTTTTGGGGGAAATCACATTTCACTAGAGACTTATGGCTTAATAGGGTCTGGAACCTTGGCTTTCCCCAAAGAAATGAGTATGTCCAATGGAGCAGAGTTGTGCTCACTGAACATGGGGCCTCTGTGAGTAAAAACTTCAGAGCCTGCATTGATTTCCTACAACAAGAGACTGTCCTACAACAAGAGACTGTAGCTTTCCCTCATGTTAAAATTAATTCTGTCTGATACTGTTTATCTGGCTAAGACATATTGACGTGGGACATTTTCCAGTGTAAGAAGGTTTAGACTCCTATTTGTGGCCACTTTCAGAGAGGATTCCTGGCTGAGAAAAGGCAGGGAAAGAAGGCAGCCCTGGGAGAACCCTGTGAGGTCATTAATGACGTGGTCTATTTCCAGGTGTTGTCACTGAATGTCACTTTGACATATTCCCTGAAGACACCTCAATATCTGACTGACACAAGCCCAGGTGAGATGTGTTAACAGTTTGCTCAGGAGCCTCACCAAGCCTCTCCTACTCAGCTTCCCAGTTCTGCATCTGCTTCCACAGATCTCAGGTGTCACATAGAATGGTTTGCATCTTCCATATTTTTCACACACGGTTTTCCTCTCTTGCTGTCGTAGGCTCAACTGTTCCCACCCACCGCTGCTTCTATTTCGGGGAGCTCTTTTCTGACTAACTCCTCTTAAAGATTACAGAGAAATAGAGATCAGATGCTAAGAGACTTAAAGACAAGGGCCACAAGCCTTGGAAAGCAGAGAATGAAGCCCTAAATATCTCTGTGCTTAAATCCAATACAGAGGGCAGGGATGAAAGGCAGAAAGTGCTCCTTCTCCTCGCTGTCCTCCTTCTCCCCCAGTCCACTTGTGGTTTTTTCTGTTCTATAATATTACACTTGGCAATCTTTTAGACTGAAATAAGAGGTCACAATTATTATTCCTATTCCAGCCTGGAAGTAAACATATCTAGAACATCCATTCACACAAACTCTACATACTTCAGTATAATCATATGCACCCTACTTTTATTTTTGGATCTTGGTAAGTGGTATCAAGTACCCAAAATTTCTTCTATCCCACCTTTTAATGCTATTTACAAGCTCTAATCTGTCCTTTAAAAACAGAGCAAGCAATACTTTTATTACAAGCCAAAATAACTTAAAATAAATGGAGTCCTAATGGAACTGAGGATACTAATCAAAAAATCCCATAAATGAAGATCACTCAGCAGTTTCTTAATTCACACCAGGTCCTCAGGACACACTGAAATTCAAATGTTTTAATCACTGGCTGTGCTGCATTTCTCTAATTGGCAAGTGTCCATGGAATGTGCTGCTCTGCAACGGGACACATCCTACAATGGCTCATCATTTGAGTGGAAATCTAACAGACATTTAATAGCACAAATTAACTTGATGGTAATGAGGAAGCCTCTCTGTCAGCAATATCACAAATTAGATTATCTGCTACCTCAGTAGTGATGAGGAATAATTAAGAAAGCCACACAATTGCTTACAAATAAACCAGCAGCAGATCAGCTGAAAGATGCCTGTCTTAGAATCAATTTGGCATGGCAACATTCACTCCCTTAACTCTGATGCCATTTGTTTGTAGGTAAACCAGATCTTCAGCATTATCTTAATTAAGCTTTTAAAATTTAATTTTCTTTTTCAAAGGAGAGTATCTTGGGCACTACACAGCGAGTTTTCATTAACAATGCAGCAGCTTCAACAGAGCACTTTCAAGAGGAACAGAAAACAACAACAAAAAGAGCTCTATCAGATGATGGCCCTGGCAGGGGAGGGAGAGAGGGGTTTGTGAACATAAGTCTCTCAACAGTCTCTGTAAAACACAATAGATTTCCCAAAGGAACTCAGTCACTACGCAATTAAGCTGCAAACTACGTTTTAAGGCCACATAGTTTATTTAAATTAAACTTTGTAGGCAAATATTAATGACTGCAAATACTCGTATCAAAAGTTTTTCTCAGTTTTGGTTTGGGGGTTCTTTTTTTTTTGACATTGTAAGATTTAACCGAAATTAGACCCTGTTGGGTTTTTTTCTACTTTGAAAACAACTGGAGAGACAAGCAGATTATTTTCC
>NW_020955799.1:378571-387135 GCF_003031625.1 Empidonax traillii
AGCTGCAAACTACGTTTTAAGGCCACATAGTTTATTTAAATTAAACTTTGTAGGCAAATATTAATGACTGCAAATACTCGTATCAAAAGTTTTTCTCAGTTTTGGTTTGGGGGTTCTTTTTTTTTTGACATTGTAAGATTTAACCGAAATTAGACCCTGTTGGGTTTTTTTCTACTTTGAAAACAACTGAAGAGACAAGCAGATTATTTTCCCGTAATTAATTAAAACAGAACAAGATTATCAGCTGCTGTAGCTCCCTCAAAGAGATTCTAAGACCACTCTTGGCAGTCCAATAATTATTCATACTAACCCCAGATGCAATACCCTGAACATGGCACTTGCTAGAAATGCAAATTTAGAAAGAAGCCAGATAATGAGCAATGAAAATAGGTAAAATATGATGAACTTTTAGCCATTTTTATAAAGGGAATGATTCTTTAGTAACAATCAAGATGGTGAAATACAGAAATATTACTGTTCTCCCTCTCCCCCTCCCCAGCCCCGTCCATGGGGTTTTGGATCTTCCACTTCAATGCAGAGGGTGTAATAACCCATGTATCATATTTGAAAGATAAACTGGCAGCAACCGAGCTTAAAATTTCACAGTTAACACAACACTGATGCATTCTGAACCATAGCAGATAAGGCTTGTGTGTATTATGTGTTGGTGTTTTATCTCATACTACTTAGTAAAAAGTTGTCATGGAAGAAAGCTTTACCAGCTGATTCCACAGACCTCTTTCCTTACTGCCTTTCAGGTTCAACATTAAAGCAAATTCCATTTCAGCTTGCTTTGGTTTTCCCACATTAGATTTAATCAAGAACAGAATAACTTCTCTGACTGAGCAAATGAACAAATTGTTTACATTTGTTTTTACCTGCAATCAGAATAAGAAAGGTAGGAGCACAAATCTTCTGCTCAGAAGATGCAGTGGTGTGAGCACAGCAGAAGCAATGTTGTTCAACACCAAATATTCAGGTGTTTAAAGTTCAAACAGATTATGTGGGAAGTGTTATTACTGTACCTTTTGGTTTAACTTTGAGTAAATGACTGGGGTCTCTCTGGGGTGATGACAGGTCCTGGTGAAAGAAAGAACAGGTAATCTGTAGGACTGAGATCAAAGTCTGGAAGTTATTTGCCCTCCTGGCCATACAGTAAGACATTATTTGCCACTCAGTAATATTCCAGGACACTGAAGAATGAGAGGTACAACTTGGACTTTCTTGTAAACAGCCATACAGTGCCCATGATTAGCAGACCTAACATCTTCAATGAAGTCTGTTGCTTCCCTGTTGATTCTAATCTGCAATTATAGTATTTATTTTCTAACACAGCACTCACTGAGTTACCCAGCCTGGTGTCAACTCCTAAACTCATATGTTAAACTCACAGGTAGGAGTATCAAGATTACATCTTGCTCTGCACAAGGCAAGCAGAAGAAAGTGTAAATCTGAAAATCCTTCCATATTCTAGTACCCTGAGTTTAGATTATAGATACAGATTTATGGAGTCCTCTCCTTCAAAGGAATGGCTTCAATTTTGGAGCTTTTAGTTTTACATGTAATCTCATCCAATTATATAATCTATAATAGCAAGGTAAATGTATCCTGATTATCTATCATCATGTGCCTGTTTACCAAGGCAAAGACAGGCCACGGGATACAAAATCATTTCTTCCACAGCTGCCCACCTTCTCCTCCCCTATCTATACACATGCAAGTTACAGCCATTATTGTTTATTTCCCTTAAAAATGATCTGATAAGGCAAAATGTGTATGGCCCTGGTGACTCACGGTAACTCAAACACAGGCCAGTAAAATGAGTTAGTGTCAGCACTACTTCTTTCCAAGCAAATAGTTATAATTTGCCAGAAACTTTTAACAGCCCCACGGTTCCACAGGCATTGAGTCTGTAACTCCCTTTTAACATTTCTTAGGCAAAGCAGCAGAATATAAAACCCCTGCTGTTACACAGAAGTACAGTTAAGTATAGGCCAAAAACAAAAGCATTTTGGCTTCCAAGGCTGTGCAGGTCCCCTTGAATGAACCAATTGCCACAGCAATCCCCTGGTAGTACGAGGAACAGGCTGCACAGCAAAGAAAAACACACAGACCAGCCATAATACGTAGGGTTTCACCTGATAGACGGTGATGTCCTATTTCAACTAGAAGAGACCCTCACAATTAGAACACAAACATCTGTTAATGCCCACACATGGTGCTGGTAACTTAACCTGCACCAAAATCTCAGAAATCGTAATGGTTGCCTATCGAGTCAGATTTTATAGCTTAAGTAGCACAGGTTAATTTTGAGAGACTTCTTTATATTAAAAAAAAAAAAAAAAGTAGTTTTTATTCTAAATCATTCTTTTTTTAAACACACACTAACACTTGTAACAAGCCCTTGTCATCCAACCACAAGGAAGACTTCAATATATTACAGTGTTGTCAGATTACTTGATTGCAATATACAAAACTGATAATAATGTTACCCTTAAATCTTAAGTGGCAGCTGACTGCCTTGCCTAAAAGGCTCCCTAAAGCCTTCTGACTTCTGTTTTCATAACTCAAATCAAGCTAAACTCAAGATTAATCCCTGATTCTTTTCCAGGTAACAAAGCTATAACTCCCCTTGAGTCCACGGTGACTGACTTAAGGATTTCTTACCAAGTCAATTAGCAATATAAATTCCACCCAGATGAATGTATTTAGGTGCACAGTGAGATCATTAACCTTATTATGCCACTCTGTCTTATTTTCAAGCTTCCCACTAATCTGTTGCTAATAGATACAGGTGCCAGAATTATTGCTTACAAAGGCTCTTCCATTATAATGGACGTAATTCATGGGTGCTGCCATTTATCACTCATGTTTCTAAGGTGCCTCTTATGTTAACAAGTGGAAGACATTGCAAGCATTTGGTAAGTCCAAGGAGAGAACTGCCAATGCTGCTGGTTGTCTGCTTGTTTCCATCTGTGGAGCTGGCTCCCTTGAGAGCCCTGTTGTTCAGGTAATATCTTGTGGCACAGCAGAGGATTCTGAATATTGAGCTGAGGGTCCTACGTCCTCCTCCAGAGGAAATTCTCTTTCCTTCACACTGACTTGCCAGCACTGTGCTGAGTGGCAAATGCTGAATTATCCATCCACATTATGCTACAGGGAGGATCGACCTTGAATGATGTGACTTGGAATGCCAGCAGAGAGCTGCTCACCTGGAGCACCCCAGGAGCCTGCACAAACCAGGATCAGCCCATGGTCCCACTACTCCAGGCTGCTGTCCTTGGTCATAAGACAAACTTTCCAAAACTCCACCCCTCTCTAAGGGGCTCTTCAAAGACTCTTCCTTACCACTCTCTCTCTCAAAGCGCAATCCAACACCGACTGATGAAGAGCGGACACTTCAGGTGGCCTTGTGACTCACTATAACCCACTTTAATTAATCTGTTATTTTTGCCTTCCTTGATGGCTTTGGTACAAGCAGCCAGTATTCTCAGGATACATTCTTTTCCTCAAGTCTTGCCCCAAATGTCTCTCAGCTACTTCTTTGTATTACTAATGATTCTAAACAACACCTTGAGGCAGAATCCTGATTAGCATGTTAATTAGGAAATTCCTAGCAGGCACTTCGGGTGACAGCTTACTCCCAAACACCAACAGTAAAACGTGCTCAGATTGAGACATCAGGTTGAATTACAGAGATGGACACGCTGGAAATGCTGTCAAATCAATCTCCTCTACACTCCCAGTCCCTTTCCCCAGGTTCCATAGTGCAACCCCTTAAACAAGTAATGCTTGCACAAAATTAGCCAAGCACTGGATTCCCAAGCAGCTTCCTGTGACTCTGTTTGGGTTTCCTCTTCCTTTCACTTTACAGATGCTGGACTGGGGGCTATGGAGAGCAAGGCTAGGCCAGTGCTCTGAGAATGTCCTTGCTGAGACCTGATCCAGGGGATATTTGGGAATATTTGCAATGAGTGCTGCAGGCTTTGAGGAATGCCCAAAAGGTCAGGTGATGAAACAAGCACAGTATGCTCCTCTGGCAATTACCTCCCACAAACAAATATTTCTCTCCTCTGCTTTCTCCCTATTGTTCCAAAACAAACATAGGGCTGAGAATTAATCCAGGCCCAGAGTGGCTTAAGTACTGTTTATATACACTTTAAAAAAAAATTATATATGCCTTTACTATTTCTCACATTGCTGTCGTGGAGCTAAGCCTTATTCAATATACATCCACTACACAAGCAACAGTGATAAAACACAGCTGCAATAAGAACCAGTCTCCTGCTGAGTGAAGAATGCTGATTTTTTTTTTTTTTAATTCTACATTGGTTATTGAGAAAAAAAATGTCTATCATTGGTCTCAGTTAAATTATTTTTCTTTTCAGTAAGATTTTTTTATTGTGAATGAATTCTCTGAGTGTCCCATTTCCTGCTCACACAATTTCCTACTGAGCAGTGCTTTAATCTGGCATTAGTTTCAGTATTTTCAGTGGGGTTACACAAAGTACAAGGAGTTTTGCAGGTAACTAAGCACAAAGATGAGGCAAAACCTGAATAATACTATCCCAGGTATCTACCTTAATCCACTGAAGAAGGTCTCTACCCTGGAAACAATACCATGTTTGTCAATGGCGCATCACCAAAATATTTAGTTACACTAAGGCTGAAAGTTGTTTACGTAACATAAAAGAGAAACAACACCCATCCTACCATTTCCACTCCAAGGATGGTAAAATGCCCAACTGGTGTTTACTCTGCAAACATTGCCAAAATCAGAGCTTGCCCTCCAGGCTATCGCTCACCACCACTTTGCAAGAGGAGATTCCCCTTGTTTAGCCTCAGCCACCTGGAGTAAGGACATCTGCAAACCAGCAACCCTTCTTCACCTCCAACCCTCTCCACAAGAGGCAGCTTGGTGGCCAGCTTTGACCAGACAGATACCATTTAGGAGGCTAATCTTAAACTAAGCCTACCCTACCTCTTTTGAAGGAAGCAAAGGTGGGAGAGAGAGAGAGAAGAAATTAGGTCTACAGATATTTCCCACCAGCCAATATGGAAAATTGTAATATGGAGCAATGACAAAATAAGTTCCATAATAGCTACTTTGCCAAGAATGAGCTATATTAAGAAAAGCGAGGGGTGAAAAGATGGAAAAGTTGGTTGTGAAGTCACAGCAAAATTCTCAGCCTCACAGAAAGATGAGTACCACAAACCAAAAGCAGGTCATCCAAATAAGTTGTTTAAGAAATTCATGTACTGCTGGTAATCACATGTAGGTGTGGTATCCTTTATACAGATGCAATAAAGTATTTATCTGAAGAGACAGAAAGATTATGGAAAGTTTGGAAGTCTAGGAAAAAAAAAAACAAAACCAAAAAACAAACACAAAAAAATGCCCCAGCTCCAACCCTATTTGATTAAGAGAAAAAGAAACTGATTTATAAATATATCTGCATTACTTATTTTTCTCTTCAAAAGCGGTGTTTAATTACCTTTTTAAGAGTGAAAAATGTATTATGTATAATTTATTTATGAAACAGAAAATGTGACTGGGCAGGTCTGTGTAATAAGTACTTGTCTGTTGTTTGTATCAGAATAATGACAAATATAGGCAATATTTGAGAGACAGCAGTTCTGCATATTAAGGTATTTACATTTACTGTTTGCCTGTAGACATTTCCAAAGTAGAAAACAATAAAACAGTAGAAATTCAAAACAATAATATTATTGACTTTTTACCAGAAAGGTGTTTGCATACAAATTATGAGGTCTACCCCCTATAAAAAACGCATCACTTTAATGCAGAAGCAGAATAAGTTTTGTAGAGGTAAAAAGTGGAAAATGAATGTGACATTCCGACATATTCATTGAAACATAGCTCTAGGGGATATAGAAATACATAGAATATAGGCATTGGACCTGTATACTGATATAAATTTAAAATCCTAATTAATTTTAGAGTGCATCTGAAAGAACTGAAGTGTAGCAGTAACAGAATCTTCAACATTGTGGATTCTTTCAGTACTCATTCAAAGTATTTCACAAAACATCATTTTTGTCCCTCGACAGTTCACTAGGTTTCCAGATCTTCCTTTTTTTTTTCCCCTCAGGGAAAAGAATAAAGCAAATAACACCAAAAGAGCAGACATTTCCTCCTCTACCATCAAAGCCTGAGAAACCTGCATAATAAAATGAGAAATATGTTTTTGCCCTTAAGAGTTTGTTAGTGTTTTCTTGATCTCAGATGTCTCTCTGGAATGTGGATAATGGAAGAGTACTCCAGTTTACTAATTTCTTGCCTTTAATAAGCTTGATAGGAAACTATAAGAAGAAGGCAGGTGGAATAATGCCTTTCTTGAAGGCAAGGGGAAAGAGTGGAACCTGAATTTCACCAGGCTGTTCATTCATTTCTCTGCTGTAATTCTTCACAAAGTTGGGTTGTTGTTTGTTTTTGTTGTTTTTTTTTTAAGTTGTGCCTCACGTGCTTTTTGTAAGAGCAGCCTATTAGTGTCAAACTTTAATAGCATCAAATTAGGTGATGTGAGTATTCAGGCCCCTAAGGCAAGTATTTTTGCAGTGTGGGAAAATGCACATGTAGGATGAATCACACAGTCCCAGTACAGGCTGGTAACCATGGCTTTCTCTGTTCTCTTGTGCTGCTTCACTGAAAAAAAAAGGCAAGATGCAAAGCCCTGATATGTATGACCCAGAAACATGGAGCATTTAGGTGACAACATCCCTGCCAAGGACGTGTAGGCTCTTAATGTGTTTGTGAACACAAAACAGTGTAAGTGAGGAGGCTGCCTGGATATTGGTTTCATTTCCCAGAGGACACAGTGAATGGTTTCAAAAGCTGCTTGGGTCTAATCCGAAACCCACGGAAAAAGGTGGAAAGTGTCCTACTGGCTTCAATAGGCTTTGGTAAAGGATAGTGTTGCCTCCAGCCTGATTTCCTGTTGAGAATATAGTGGATTATCCAATAGTTTAGGATTCCTGAAGATTTCATCTTGTTTCAGTATTGGATTTACATAGAAACGTGTGGTTGAGAACACTGCCATCATCCCCTCAGAGTGGGGATTATTATTCCTTACATTTTAAGAATCTTAAAAAGAGTCTCCTTTCACCAAGAAGGTTAAAAAATACCCACATTCTGCAAATTCCTACTTAAAAGAGAAGGAATTCTGGCAACACTTCACATAGACAGCAGCACAGGGCTGCAGCACGTTTAGACACAGTATCCTCATTTGCTTTTGATTACTAGAAGGAGAAGGAAAAATCTTGATTCCCTTGATAAGGACAGACACAAGATGTATTTATCAAATTACATTTTAATTTCTAGCCAGTTACTTGCAGTTATTTGAATCCACTGGCAATTAGTATCCATTACCAAATAATGTCCTTGACTTTGCTCGGCAGAAAATGTAAGAATTATCCTTTTTGTTGGTGCAGACCAACTACAGAAGCCTACTGAAGTTCTCTTCCTTGTTGGCATATGTTCCTTGTTCTGCTTGCTATAATTACTATGCCTCTACTATACACTTGAATACACTGGAGACTACAATAAAAAACATAAAATATTTATTACTGAACCTTCAAGGTGAGTACACACATACCCATACAGATATGTGTAAATCCCCAACTTCTTATTAAAACCCTGTACCTACATTGTTATTTTGGACTGAGCACCCTACAGAAAAACCTTTCCTTACATTTCAGCAATGCTGCAGGGACCATAAGCCAAAGAAATCCCCAACCCACAAAACAAATAAGCATTAAAGTTACCTTCCAATTTCAACCATGCACAGAGCAGATGGAGCCAAAAATCATACTTCCCATGTGGGGCTCTCTCGCCTGTCAGTGAAAGGCAGTGCAATATTCCAGCAAACTTCAGATAGCATTTGTCTCTCAGGATAGTGTAAGCTACCCACACTGATTAAGAAGCCCCCAACTAGGTATGATCTATGCCAAGGTTGACAAAAAAAGCAGCTGCCCATTCACAGCCAGCAACGGTGGTTTTCAGGCCCTGGTGTTTGCTCTGTCCAGCAGATACTGAACGGAGAGCTATTAATTACAGTACATATTTATGCCAATGTTCTTTCCAGCTGGAATATAATTCAGTGCATTTCTCTTTGCAAAGAACACCACAGATTTTAATAGACTAGAGGGAAAGATACAGCAAGAAAATGTAATATACTTACAGTTCTCCTCCTTCTACCCCTCTGAAAAAACAGTCTGCAGTAAAAAGCCTGTAGAGTGCATATATTTCAGCAGGGTCATGATGGACGTCTTCAGGCTTACCAAAACAAGGTAGAAAGAAGCTGTTCTGTTACAATATCTAAAAAAGTTAAAGGACCTTGAAATATTTTATATTCCACTCCTTAATTTTGCTTCCGGTCTGACTGTTTGCTATTTGAAATATGACAGCTATATTTAAACTCAAGTCAAGGCTAGGAGAAAAAGTTACTCCTTTTCTTTCCAGGAGGGACTCAAACACCACAATTTTGTGACAGAGTTTGGATTTTTTTGTTTTGCCTTTTTTTTTTTTTTTTTTTTAGCCTTTT
>NW_020955800.1:0-22760 GCF_003031625.1 Empidonax traillii
ATAAACAAGTGGCCATGTGTTGGATCCATGTCTCTATTAAACTTCAGCCGAGCAGTGGGGCTGGGTTTGGGAGATGAGGTACAGCCTCTGGAGCGTCCCCAGGGATGCTGCTGCCTCCCTGTGCTCCTGCCTTTGTGCCTGCCATGCCCCCTGGAGTCACAGCAGATGCCACCTCCTAGGAGAAACCTCCTGCATGGTCATGGCTATTCCTGGTTTAATGTTGGAGGGGGAAAACAGCCCGTGACAGGAAAATCCAGCATCCCCAGGGTGAGCCTGTGCCCTTTGCAGCACCATTATCTTCCCAACACCCGCAGAGTCCGCAGCGCTGAATAATGCATCAGGTCTTGGGAAACAAAGAAGATGAGGAATGCAAAAGCAGCACAGGGAGACCCTGGCATGGGGAGGGGCAGAAGGCCCCTGGGGCTCCCTGGGCTTGGCCAGGAGCCAGGGCTTTGTAGCAGGACCACATCAGGTTTTGGGCAGCAGCCTGGGAGAGCAGCAGTGGGAGATGGGAGTATAGCCCAGCCCAGGGTGCAGGATCCCAGCCAGAGATCCTGGCAGCAAACACAGCCAGAACCACACCTGGAACGGGATGGAGAAAGGCAACAGCCATCTAGGTGGGAAAAATGGAGGAAAGCAAGAAGGAAAAGCTGCCAGGCAGGCAGGGAGCTGAGGGGTGAAGCTGGGAGAGCATCACGAAGGGTCGATCTGGTGGAGAACAAAAGGGGAGAGATGGAAGGAGCGGGAGAAGGGTCGGTAATTGCGAGCAAACAGACAGAGCCAGCCACGGCTGGGGGGAAGAGGGGGAAAATCATCACTTGAAAGAAACCGAGGATTTGGGAAGGAGAAAAAAATAAAGGCGATAAATATTTAAAGGAGATCAAACGAGGCAGGCAGCGGAACAGGCCTAATTGCAAGGATTCGCGCTGAGGTTCGACATCTCCACCAGCCGCCTCCTGACGCAGAAGAAAGGGCGGTCAGGAACGGCGGTGCCGGGCGGGAACGTGCTGCTGGCACGGCGCAGGCAGGAGCCCCTGATCAAAGCCTGGCGCTGGCGTTGGTGGTGCTCAGCAACCCTTACAAGGCGGCGGGGGGGAAGCAAATGCCAGAAAATGGAGGGGGGGGAAAGCAAAGGCACGAAGGAGAAGGGGCTGGGAGGCCTCTCCACCCTGTAACAGCCCAGGGTGCGATGGGGACGGGGCACAGGAGCAGCCCTGAGCGCACCCGGGGTGACCTTGGGCTGTTCGATCGGGGCCGGCGGCTGGAGGCTCCCATTGATTTGGGATTGACCTCGTGGCCACGTGGCCCTGCTCAGTGCTGGGGTGGGTTTTCTGGGTCTCCTGCTCCCCCCAGGGCTGCCTAACCCTCCTATCCCTCGGCAGGGGGGGTTTTCTTCCTCATGAATTTGTCCAGTCACTCTTTGAAGCCCTGGGAAACGCTATGTACCTGTGCTGTGCTGCAGCGAGGAGACCTCCCATGTCCCAGAACGTGCCTCCCTTGGATCATCAAGGATCTGCCACTTCCTGCTTTCCTTGGAACCTCCAGACTCAGGGGAGAAGCAAGTATGGGAGGAAAGAATGAGCCTGGAAGTACCTCCAGGCAGCTGTTCACTGCCAGGCCCAGCCTTTGTTTCTACAAACCCAAAGGGCAGCCCTCCCTGAGCATCACCCATGGTGGGAGAAGCAGAGACCTGCTGCTGTCCCAGAGCCCCACCCCAGCTGCATCCTTCCCCATGACCAGTGCCCACAGCTTCCTCCATGACCCCATCCAATCTGCCCCAGAGTCCCCACGGAGCCCCTGCAGGCAGCAGGTGTCAGGGACAGGCAGAGCAGTGGCAGAGCTCAGCTCGAGCGTTGTAACCTCTCCTAACAGGCAATCAAATCCCTGCCCCGGCAGGACTCCCTGCATATTAATTGCACTGCGTTATCCAGCCATCTGTTCCCGCAGCCAGGAAAAGAGCAGTCCCTTTGGTCTCCTTTATTAACAGGTTTCCCTGTAAATGCAAACAAACCCTCCCACCTCGGCGCCGCGCTCCGGCTCTGCTTTGAGGCACCCGGGAGGGAAGAGGGAGCTCTCGGGCATTTCAGTAAATCAAGAGCAGGGAACGCAAAGGTGGTGATTTCACACTGCCTGTGGCCGGGCGGGAGAGCCAAGGGAGGAGGAGAGGCCTCTGCAGAGGCAAAACAGCAGCTCAGATGGTTTATGATCCTCCTGCCCTCACCATGGCTCTGTGAAGGAAGGAGGAAGCTGAGCTGGCTGCAGGGGAGATCTGTCTGCACCCCCAGCCATGCCCAACCAACCTCGGGGTGTATTTCCCCCTCTCCTTTCCCGTTCATCCACCATTTCCCTGGACAGAGGATGAACTGCCAGCCCCAGTAATGCAAGGCTGAGCACTGGGTACCCCAGTGTTAGCGGGGCAGACAGTGGGCTGCTCAGAAGAAGCAATAACTTTCTATCCTGACAGCTGCTGTGGGCCCTGGATGCTTTCAGTTTTGGTGGGCTCATGAGAGAGAGTGCCAGATATCCAACATCTTTCTGAAGTACCTCCAGCCTCTCCAGCTTTGCTCCTTTGCCGGAGCTGGGAAGGCAGCCAGCTTTGGCAAGGAAGAGGCTACACTAAACTGTCTTCCTGTTGTTGTTTCCTCTGCTTCTCCCTCTCCTAAATATCACCGAAATGCCATCGATTGTTCCCCAGGGCTAGCCATGCCTGCTGCAGCTGTACCAAAGGCAAACTGCTGTCCCCATCTCCTGCCGCCCAGAGCACCCCTGGGGTGAGATGGGGCTCAGGGGTGGCAGATCTGTACCCCCACACCAAAGCACCTGCCCTTAAAAATGGAGCCAGGAATAAGGAACACAGGTGTGCCAGCCTGCTCATCCCACCTGAAGACTCCCCAGACACTGCGGTTAACCAGGAGGAGATTCGAGCCATACTGCTCAATTTGCTTTTCTCCTTGTTCTATCCTTTCCTGCACTTAATATGCTGCTCCAGCAGCACAGGAGCGGCAGGTGGGATCGAGTGACCTGACATATGACCATCTGGAGAACCTTTATTTATTACTCTTAACACACAACTCCTCTGTATCTTGACATCTGTGCTCCAGGACAGAGCTGGGCTGGCCAAGGAAGCGGCAGCTCCATGCAAAGAAACGTTGCTGCAACAGAAGAGGTGCTTTGAGACCATCAGGACAAAAAGTCTGCACAGTAAACAGGGTGAAACCCAAGAGCCCTGCACGGGGCAGATTTCCACCTCCTCCAGCCCCGGTCACTCACCTCCACAGGAGGTAAACACCAGAGGCTGCCGGCACAGCAGAGAGCGCCGTGACTCAGCAGGGCAGCCCCTGCTGCAGCAACTTACAGGAGAGAGGATGAAGGTCGTGTGTCTTGGAGACACAGCATCAGGAAACAACTTCCAAGACAGACTGTTTCCTTATCTGGGCACACCTAACCAAACCCTGCTCCTCCTGAGGAGGGGTACGCCCCGGATCCTTTCCCCTTCCAGGGAATCTCCTCTGAGAGAAGTGGGGGGTTGTCCCACACTTCCCTCTGCAAACCATCTCCAGTCTTCACGGTGATTAAGTTACCTACCACACAGCTGCTCAGGCACGAGGACAGCACGTGTGACTGAGTGGAGAACACCTATACAAGACCCCTTCTTCAGCCAGTGTCCTTCTGGCCCCTGACTTCACTGCAGAAAGACAGAAGTGTGTCTCCTTTCCCTTCCCAAAATAGAGTGGATTTCCAGGCACAGGGAATAGCTGCAACTCCAAAGCACAAGGCATGGGAAATGGGGGGAAAAAGAAACAAACCCAAAAAACAAACAGTGTGAGGACATTGTCAACATTCAGGGGATTTGAAGGAGACTCTGGAGAATTGACAAGTCAGCAAGTGCTGAGGAATAATCCTCTTCCACCTCAGCTCCAATCACCCATGTTGTCCCTGAGTCCCTACCAGTGCAAGCGAAGCTTTCTGCTTGTCCGTGCAATTCCTCCAGACTTTGCTGGATTTGGACTGCTGACACAAGAAAAGATAGAATAACCTAAGCCACACAATGAACCTCAAGTTCTAAAAGTCTCCAACGCTCAGAAATCTGCTCTATCTGCTGCATTAAAAATAGCAGGACTGGAACAACTGTGTGTTCCTGTCCTCCTGGCTGCAAGGCAAGGCTTTCCCTGCAGCTGGTGCCTTGGCAGCTTTGGATGGCAGTTCCCCCGGACCAGCTGGACACACTGACCATGGCACACACCTCTGGCAGGTGGATACACACCATTTTTAATAAGCTGCGCTGCCTGTTTTGGGTACAAAATCGCTGACAGGCCTGCAAGACCCCTACAGCCCATGACCTGTGTTAGAGCAGTCTGCCACATGTTTTCCATTTATTGTTTGGAACAGTCTGTGCCATACTTACCAGGTCTGGCCAGTCACTCCTCCTCAGTGTCCTCCAGTTCTGACATCCTCCCATGCCCCCCTCCAACACGATCTTTAATTCTTTAATCTTTAATTCTATTAATACCACCTAATAATTACTTTGTTCCAAGCCTGCTGAGTAATGACTGCCGACGCTTCAATTCCCTTACTATTCCTGTAAAGAAACGAAGCTTCAACACACCAAATTTCTGCAGAGGCTAGTGACAAGCACTGTGCTTGCTGTCCTCCCTTCCCACATGTTCCACAGGGCAGGGAAAGAACCAGGCACTTGATAATCAATGCATCTTCAACAGTCACAACTGTGTGACCTGGTTCAGAATGATGAACTAATTAAAATAAAAAAAAAACAAAACCCACTTCAGAGAGCTCAAAAGAAAGAATATAAGAAGTGGGGGGAAGAAGAAGAAAGGCAGTGACCAAAGAGCATCTACTACCTTTAGGTATCTTCCTTCTGAGAAGCTTCTGCCCCCAGGTTCTCTGGCTGAAACCAACACTCCCCTCAGTTCCCCCAGAGGTGCTGGGCTTTGGCTTTTCCTTCTCTTCATCTAAATAAAGTCTGTTCAACTTAGAATTCAACCTACACAGATGAGAGCAATTCAAAGCAACAGCGTAAGCAGCGCAGAGCACGGAGGAAGAGTGAATTAATTGCTTCCTTCATTAAAGTTTACCTTCAAAGAAGTCAGCAACAGAACTCGTCATCACCATCTTCTTGCAGACGTTTATTTTTATATTCACAAGAGGATGAATGTAAGAGAAATTTATGGAGATGCTAAATCAAGGGCTTTTGTTCCTAACTAGAAAGAAGTCACTCTCAGCAGTTTAATTACTGTCTTAGTGCAGGACTGACATTTCAAACACCGTGCTCTTTCACTAACTCTTTTAAAAATCAAATTACATAAGAGATTAAGGTAACACAAGGTAACAGAGGAAATGCCACCTCCTGGAAAATCACCTCTTGGATCACTGGTGCAGCCCCCTCACCCCATCTTGATCTTATCTGATCGCTCCTTGTTCCCAGCGGCTGCGCTGAGCAAGGAAACCACGCCCAAACCCAGGCAGCAGCAGAGTTGGGAGCAATTAGTTCACCCACCTTACAAGGCTATTTCATCCCCATTGAAACCATTAACCTCTCAGAGACCTACAAGCCCTAACTTCAAAAGACGAAGCACATCAGGACAAGTCCACATGGTACACTGAAAAAATGAGGCCGTTTTATTGATGATTAGACTCTGCACTGGCAACAAGCATCAAGCTAATACAGACAGACTTCAACCAAAGCATGAGCTTTGAATCAGAAGTCATAAAGTGACATGATGCCTTAATAAATTAAGGAAGTTAATTCCTCCCCATCATCAACTCTTCACTTGAAGTTCTTTGCAAATTCCTCTCCTTTCTTAATAGAAGCCTTCAGCTCAGACATGGCCGCAGCAACCATCTTCTCTTCAAAGGGGGAGAGCTTGCCAAGGCCTAGGTTCTTCTCAATTCCTTTTTTCTGAGGGAAAGAGGATTTAAGGATTAACCATTCATTGAACTAAAGAGTAGCTTAACAGCTTTGACTAAGTATTACCCAGCTGAGACAGAGACCCGGCCTGGGACCTCTGTCACCTCTAGTTTGCCAACCCTGTCCTTCCTGGTAAGGTTCAAAACCTCTTACTATCTGTGGCAACTTGTACAGCTCTCACAAACTTCTCTTTCACTGCTGACAAGTGCGAAACCTGAAGGAAACCTGAAGGAAGTCCAGCAGCTCCTTCTGCTTTCTCTGGAAACTGATATCAACTGCTCCTTCCCACCTCCAGACACACCATCTGGCAAGAGAATCACTCCCCCCCGGTCTATGGCCTTTGCTTGCCACTGGCCTGCAACCTCAAACTGCTTTAGAGTGGCACTCCTGGGTTTTCAAGATGCCTACATCCAAACCCTACTCTCTTAATACCCCTCTGCTTCCAATCCCTCATCAGCCTGCCCCTAACACGGCACACACCACCTTGTGTATCCCAGCAGCCACAACAGGGCTGCAGCATCCTTGCCCTCCATCACTCCCATGGGATAAGGCTGACAAAAGGAAGACTTCTTTCACAATCAGGAGGTCCTGAAAGCAAGCTATTAATCCTAATCCATGCTGTAGCTCCCCATGTGCCTCGATTTCTGCAGGATTTGCTTATGGCAGGTCAGGCTGAGGAGACAGGTTTGCTGACTCGGGTTAATCATATGAAGGCCCAGAGTAAACAGGCCTGACTTGAGGCAAGGATGACCTCTTAAGCCAAGTCTGAATCTCTGGTTACTCAGTGATCTGCAGTCTAAGAGCAGATAAAAGCAGCAGCATCCTTGCCAAGCCGAGCTATGTACCTAAATACCATACCCAAATACTCAAGGATCTTAAAGGTACACTCAGCTGTTAACTCCAACAACACCAGGCATTCAACTAAACTAAAATCACTGAGTAAAACCCACAAGACTCCATCAGTAGCTGCTGTTAGTAAGCCTCATGATTTAAAGTACATACTCCCAGCTGCAGAGGTGTAGAGAAGTACGGGCTCTCCGTCACGTCCGACTTAACAAAGGCACATTCCACAACCCCTTGCTTTCCACTCATTGCATCCAGCAGAGAGAACACAAATCGAGCACCAGCATAGGCCATGGACAAGGTGGCAGATCCTGTAAGAGTTAAACCACGTTTAGAACAGATCACGTTGAAATTTGATACCTTCTTTGGCTCCAAAGGTTTCCATACGGGTATGTTTACAGAGCTCCAGTGTCATTGACTTCAAGCTCACAGTCAGTTGGATAAAGCAGCAGCTCTTGGCCAGCTACATGCTATCCAGCTGACCAGATTTACAGAAGAAACAGCCTAATTTGACAGAGAAGAGCCTTTTTAAAGCCATATATGGTGTGGGATCAGTTAATGTTTAGCCTTACGTACTGAGTTACTTCTGGTAGCACAGCTCAGGCAGTCACAGCTAGATTCCTAATCAGCAGTTCATAAACTGTAAGATTAAACTGCAGGGGACTGCATCTATTCAGCTAGATAACAAGAATTACTTGAAAGCTCTACTTAAGAACCCACCTGCTCCTGCTTTAGCTTGGACAACTTCAGTGCCAGCTTCCTGAATTCTCGCCGTAAGCTTCTCCAGTTGATCCTGAGGAAACTCCACTTTTGGTGTGCACTAGATGGGAAAGAAAAAGAAGTTACTGTCCAATACCAGAACCCCTCCAGATTAAGCATAAGGCCACCCACATGATGTCTCCTGTACCACTACAGCTGTTAGCAAACAGTTCTCAACTGGGCAAATGGGTTTAGCCCAGCTCACAGCTTGTGTGACACTGAGCAGGAGTCACCAGGGCTGCTGGTCACTGCATGGCCTGGAACAGGAGCCCAGACATGCCCAGATTCCTCAAGGATAAACTGCAGCTTTGCAGCCAAACCAGGGCTTGCCATGGTTCCTCACTACCGTGTAGTCCTTTGCACTAAACAGATGCCCTCCAAGAGTTAGGAATTTCAAAAAGTCATCTTGTAAATATTCGGGTCACTGTGGCATTATGGAAGTCAAGAGCTTTGTGAGGGATCCAGTCTCCCAGCAGTATTTACTAAACCTTCAGATACAGCTCTGCCAGTAGCTTAAACACAGCTGTGTGTCTCCCAATGGACTGCTTAACCAAAGCAACCTCTCAGCATGCAGCTGCTCTAAAGCTCTTATTCCTTAAGAAAATCCCTCTGTGAAGGATACTTTATTCCCCACTTAAGAGCGTAGCTTTTCCCCTTTTTCTTGCAGATTGTCTTTGGCCATATACCAGCCATCTCCCCAAAAGGCTGCAGCCTGCTTAAGAACTGCATTTCAGTCTGCCTTAAAATGCATGAAGGGAGCTTCTCCTGATGACCTGTCATTGCCACACCTCAGATCTTACATCCCAAAGTCCTTTATAGGAAAGCTGGAACTATTTACACTATCCAGAGTTTAGATTTAGCTTGCTGCCTTCCGTCTCATCCTGCACCTCATCCCAGAACGAAAGCAGCTATGAGAGCAGGGAAAACTGTCTCTGCTCTATCTTAGCAATTAACTGCCATCACAAAAGCACTTTGAATCAGCCCTAACACCCCGAGGAGTGTGCTGCCACCCAGAGCCGTCACCAAGACCTACCTGAGAGATCAGAGGGATGATCGTCTTCCCAGCATGGCCACCAATAACTGGAACAGTTACTCGAGCTGGATCTAAGCCCTAAGGGAAACATGAAACTTTCCAGCTTCTATAGCACATGGGCAAGAAAAACAAGTGAAAACACCACACTTCACTGTCTGCCCTGGGTACTTGGACACACTGATCAGTCCAAGGTTGGACCCCATGATCCTGGAGGTCTTTTCCAACCTAAATGATTCTGGGATCTATAACCCAGTGCTACACAGGGCAGGAGTTTCAGACGCAGCTCCAGGTTGCTCTGATCACTTCATAAAGTTACAGGACATTATTACTGCAAGTCTGGATAAACAGCAGCACAACATAAACACCACCAGGGCTGTTTAGAGCAGTAACCCCTTACAGCTCCTGCTACTTTACAGAATATCCTGTAACACACAGCACAGAGTTTGACTTGCAAACACATACAACAACTCAACCCTCTCCTCCGGTTGCACCAGGGGTTGGAAATGCCAGTGGAATTAAGGAGAATATGTAGCTCACTCACAGGGCTATGAAAAGGAAAGGTCAAAGTCTCTTGAACCACGTTTTGCAAGAAACCTTATCTCCAGGCTCCTCTAGAGAATGGAGGCAGGGAATCATTGCCTTCGCCTCTGGCTCCACAGAAATCCGAGCTCCTTTGGCTCTCTGCAGTGATTTTGGAAGCATTTCTGTATAGCTCTGATCCCAAAGCAGGCAGTGTCCCTCCCCCAGCAGCTGTTAACCATGACCTGCCTTCAGTTCAGCCACAAAGGTGTTCGCTCTGACGATGTCCAACGTTGTGACACCAAAGATTTTGTTGGGATTATACACACCGTGCTTCTTGAAGACTTCTGAAGTTATTGGGATGGTTGAATTTACCTACCAGCAAGAAGAGGCAAGCACTGATTAAAAGCAGTATGGTAACAAAGCCAATGCATGAACTTAAACAGGCCAACAAACAACCCAAATTACGCTTCCAGCTTGGAATCAGCTGCAGCCAATTACTTTAATGCCTAAATTGAAGAGCAATTTACAGTCAGGCTGGAATAAAAGTCATTAATTTTACATAACCATTAAGACAATAAATTTGTTCATTCCCATTACAAAGGCTCCTTCCTTAGAGAGCTAAGACTTTTATCCCAGCTAATACACCAGCTTTTATTATAACCAGTCACACAGACTTTGAGATATTAAGCACTTTTAGATCCAAGTTTCCTCTGACTTAAATACAGCCAAGAAAAATGGGTTAGTAGAACCAGGCTTTTAGGACTTTTCTGCTAATACACTGCAGATCTTAAAGATACTGCTCAAAAAGAATTTGGATTACTCTAGTATTCTTAGTCTGGATTTTGGGTTGTTTTTTTTTCCTTCCTCTACATTCCAAAGCCTTCAGAAAACACTTACCGGGTTAGAAATAATACAGATCATGGCTTCTGGACAGTGCTTTGCACAGGCAGATGTCAAAGAGGCAACAATGCTGGCGTTGGTGTTGAACAGGTCATCACGAGTCATACCTGAAACACAGCCAGTGCAGTGTCCCGTTACCCACAGTCTACCCCAATCAAAAACCTGGACAGAGACACATCAGCTCCTGGTTTCATGGATCAAGAGTAAATTCTGCAGCTGCAGCAATGAACTGGCTCCAAAGACAACTCACTCCTCTTGCTAACAGACAGACCAGCCCTTTTCAGCAGCAACCAGCCCAGCTGTCCATTGCCAGGTGCCTGGAGTACAGTGTGACCACACAGACCCACACCACTGGTACTCAGAGCAGCCTAACTGCTCCCAAGATGAATTTTCCTCCTTCTCTTAAATCACCTCCACAGCTCCAGTGTAAATGCCAGCTGCTCCGTGCAAAATATTGCTGGTTGTGTAAGTGCCACCTCCTGTTTCTGTTGCAGCAACTACTTGAACCGTGAAAAATGAAGATTTGGGAAGAGCTAGGCATTAAAGTCTAGAATTTTGTTACATTCCAAATAGGATACTGAAAAACAGAGTAGAAAAGGAGCAGGTCAGAGACATTCTATGAAGGCTTGACAGCATTTATTCAGAGATGCCCCGAGAAGTTACTGCACAATTGATGCAATGCAAACAGATTATTTCTGTTCTCCTGAGAAATGAAACAATGAACCAGTTTTTATTCCTCAAGCATTGCCCCAGGGCAAGAAACACTAAAGGGAGATGTAGGATCACTTCCATGAAAGGTCTTTGCACCTCAACCCCCCGTGGGAACTCCAGAAATCAATGCTGCCCGTTTCACAAGGGACAGTCTCAGAGAGAGGCTGAATGAGCTGCCTGATACCACAAGCAGCTCTGGGTCAGGGGCATTAACAGACCACTTACACCCCAAGCCACCACCACCATAAAGCATCAGACACAGCTCCATTTGAGCAGTAGCACTGCAGAGATTCACTTCAGAGCAGCCCTGGGGCTTTCCAACAAAGAGAACATACCTGGTTTTCTAGGAACTCCCGCCGGAATAACAACAACATCACAGCCCTTCAGACATTCTGGCAACTGCTCAGGTCCCATGAAGCCTGAAATGGAAGACACTCAGGCATTATGCTTTCCAGAGCTTTTAAGTATCTGATACTTCGAAATACAAAATTACACCCAGAGGCATCCAATTCCTTTTTATAATTTAGCCTTCAATTCAAACTTCCCCTGAAAAGCAAAGAAACACAATTATGGATGGATCCCATTTGATGCTTTATCCTTGTTTCAAAACTTACAGAACCAGAATGGTGAGAATCTCACAGTTCCTCCTGCTATGTGTATTTACTCTCCAAAAACCTTGGCATGAGTGTCAGTGCCCCCAGAGAATTTCAGACAGGCACATTCAAGTAAAATGTCACCTTCTGGAGGTCTTCAGATAAAATAAAGATTAGCAGAGTAAGTTTTGCTTTCATCAGAACCTGACAGCATCCCTTCAGAAAAGAAGCAGGTGGAATTCATGTGGAAACCCAGGGAGTGTCAAGCCGAGTTGTAGTCAAACTTCTAAATTCAACACTCAGGCTTTGTTCAGAAATAACTTCACTGAGTGTTTCCTGCCAGATATCACAAATTCCCCTTCAGCACCGCAACCACAGGCCATTTTCATCTCCATACATGTCAATCTAATCAGTTAAACCCTAATTAATTATGCACTGCTCGAGGAAAAAGCTACTTAAATTGACACCAGGCTTCGGGATCGCTGTGTGAAGATCCCCCTTCCCAAGAAACCCGCGACTCAGTGCCAGAGCCACCTGAGAGGATCCCTCGGGAACGCAGAGCATTCCCAGCAGTACCTTTGACACTGGCTTTGGTCTCGATGTGGCTGAGGTCGGCTGCCACGCCTGGAGTGTGGGCAATGTCATAGAGGCTGAGCTTGCTCACCAGCGGGCTGTTCTTCAGGAGCAGGGACAGGGGCTGCCCGATGCCCCCCGAGGCCCCCAGCACTGCTACCTTGGCGTTGCTCTGCGAGAAAGAGACGACAAACACGGGGCTGGAGATGTCCTGGCAGCCACCCCAGCGGTGACCTTGGGGATTTCACCACGCTTTCTTTGCTTTTAGCTCCGTTTCTCAATTTTTCACCCAGCGCTGTGCAAACTCGACAGGCTGAGCCCACAGAGAGCGATGCTTGTGAGAGACCCCCCAGGGATCCTCCGGGTTTACTGGCAGGACAAGTTGGAGGAAACTTATTTGCAGCCTGAAGCTCAAAAGGGAAGCAAGGCTAGGGCAAAGAAACCCTAAGGATCACCTTTCTCCAGACAGAAATGTCTGCCTGAGAATTATACCTGCCACCCTGAGGGCCCAGGTCTAACTTAGGACAAAATCTGGTTTATAGTTTCTCTAAACTATTAATATTGACAGTATTAGAAAAAATGCCTTCCCATTTGTCAAATCAATACATTTAACAGATTACAATAAATGTAATAACCACTGTATGTACATGAAGAAAATGTTTAGGCCAGGAGTAAATTCAACATAGTACCTGCAGCTGCCTCAAGATCAAGGCCTGAGAATATTAAGTGACTGTAACTTCCAGCTTTGATCATGAGGCTGAGAATCAAGTAAAATCAACCCTTCTTGGCTGTCCCGTGAATCAATTTTACCCTCACACGTGCACTGGCAGCATGTTATTTCTCTCTCTGTGCTCCTGTTTGTAGGGCATTGCCAGATGATATAAAACCTACTTTCAAGGACCAGAACAACCTTAAAGTGCAACACACTGCCAAAGGGATGGAGAACCAGAGTCTCCTGCAGAGATGCAACATGGCAACGCAATTACTGCTGAAAAAGCCATTCTCTATCACAGCCTTACCAGATAAAGCCATAACAGCTCCAAGTCCCGACATGAACAGCTTAATTACTGTGCTATGACAAGAAATAATCCACCCAAGAGCTAGATCAGCCCAACCTCGGCTCGGTTTTCTTGCTATTGTAACAGATGTAATTTTGCACAGAACTCTTGAAGGGAAAGCAAAGTCTGGCATGAGTCACTGTGCCCCATTTATGACTGAGCTGATACCATGAGGTCAAAACCTCGCTGCTAAAAGATACAGTTCCTATGAAGAAAGCTTGCACAAGCCTCTCCTGTGCAGCACATCTTTACGGCTCCAATAACCACTCTGTCGTGTCCCACTGGCACTATTAATGTCAGACAGAGGTCGGTCCCTACCCATGCAACCATAGCAGCAGCTCTCCTCTGGTTTGGGCTCAGCACAGCGGATTTCGAGCACACGAAGGATTACTGCTAAACCGCAGCCACCAGCTTTGGTTCTTAAAACCTCTGGGACGCAGGGGCACGTTTGCACCAGAGGAAGGAAAGCAGGAAACCTGCCTATCACCCACCGCACACCACCAGAGAGAAACGTCCATCAGGTCTGGGCTCCTCCCCGGGCCCCACAGGCCCAGAACCGAGGAGGGTCTGGGCTCCTCCCCGGGCCCCACAGGCTCTCACCGGGGAGGAATCGAGTGCAATGCAGGGCTAGCAGCCCCTCCCTAGGACGGACTGGGGCTTCTCCCCAGGCTCCCCTCGAGCCCCGCAGCCCCTCTCGGAGGAGGCCCCGGGCCCGGTCCCGCTCGCCACCCACGGTTACCTGTGCGGAGGTGGCAATGCCGCGGCGCAGGGCGGCGCCGCTGGCGGCGCTGAGGCGGGACAGCATGGCGGGAACGGCGGGGATGGTGGGAACTGCGGGAATGGGAACGGCGGGAGCGGCGCTGGCGGCGCTCGGTGACTCCAACGACCTCCACGGCCGGCGCGGCCCCGCCTCTCGCGAGATTTGTCCCCTCCCCTCCCCGCCGCGCGGCAAGTCTCGCGAGATCTGGGCGGCGGTAACCTTGGAGACGGGCGGGCGTCGCTCCCCGCGCCGCGCGCAGGGAGAGGGCGGGCTCGGGGTGTCGCGATAGTCGGCGACAGCCCGCCTGGGATGGCGGGGGTGGCGCTCTGCGAGCCCCGACACCTCTACAACATCATCAACCAGTGCCGGCGGTTCCCGCGGTTGGCGGAGCCCAACTACCTGTGCCTGCTGGGTGAGGCCGCGGCACAGGCCCATCCCTGCCAGCTGCTGTCCCTGCCTACCCCTGCCCATCCCTGTCTGCTGATTCCTGCCCCTACCTGTCCCTGTACTTGTCCCTACTCCTGCCTGCCGCTACTGTCCCTGCTCCTGCTCCTGCCTGTCCCTGCCTGCCCCTGCCTGCTGCTGCTCCAGGCTTTTCCTGCCCCTGCCTGCAGCCAGGCGCTGTGCTCAGCCCGGTCCTGCTCTGGATTTCCTTGTGTCCACTTCCCCCTGCTCTGATCCGTCCTATGGATACACACTCTGCCCTACTGCCTCCAGCAATTTTAGAGGTGGACAAGATCTTTCAACCATTTCAAAAGATTCCTGATAAGCGTTTGCATCTTGCATAGCGCCAATACCCCCCAAAAAGGTGTCTGATATTGCAATATTATTATATGCTTCAGCCAGTTTGGGAGTGAGGTTGGTGTCTCTCTGGTGCCCCTCTCCCCAGCTCTGGGGCAGCAGAGGCAGAGGTGCTGGGCAGAGGTCAGAGCAGGCACAGGCAGAGCACACTTGGGTCAGGACTAAGGCTGCTGGCATCACTTGGTGTTACACACACACTCCTATCCATCCTGGAGGTCGTTATATCCACACCAGAAAGCCTCAGTTCCTAAAAAAACAAATCACAGAATTGCCAAGGTTGGAAAGAAACCTTCAAGATCATCCAGTCCAACCATTAACCCAGCACCCCATAACCACTCCGAAACCATATCCCCAAGTGCCACAGCCCCAAATCTCTCTACTCTGGGTGATGCCAGTGCCTGAATTCCCGCTGACCGAATCACAAACAGAATTCCACCTTTACCGGCCAGTTACTGTGTCTCGGTTGTTTTTTTTCAGATGCCCGTACTCAGCGTGAATTCGACGAGAGCCACATTGTTACAGCCCGCAGGATTGAACGGGTGAGGGCATTGCTTGTGTGAACCACCCCCGGATTCAGCAATTAGCAGGAAGCCAAAACTGGCTTAAAACCCCCGGGGAAACGTCCCCCCGTCCTCTCCCGTGCCTGTTTCAGCCGTGCTCCGTGGCTGCCGCTGGGGGGACGTATTCTGTCACACAGCAAAGGCGGCCCCAGCAGCCCGAAGGATTGGCACACAGGGGCTGGATATCAGGAAAAATATTGCACAAGGACTCGCATCTTGTAGCCTTGTCTCGTACGGACAGTTCTGGCATCTGCCCCGCGGTGGGTGATGAAGCAATCAGAGCAGTTTGCATCATTTCTGGCTCCTAAGCGGGGCTCTCGGCGTCACCCACACCCACGCGGACAAACCAACACGTAGCTAGAGAGCTGCAGCTTGCAAGATGCCGCTAGTGTTGATGCCACAAGAGCAGAGTGGAGCTGTGCTCCTGACAGAATTCCTCTGTGATTTTGTAGGGTCCTACAGGGGAGTATCTGATCCCGAATGCGGAGGAGTTGGGCTATGTCAGACACTGTGTGGTGTATGACTTCAACACTAACTCTTTGAGCTACTGTGACTGTGATGAAGAGCAGAAAGAAACAGGTATGTGGGACCCATATCAGTCAAGACCTCACTGCCAGAGAGATACTCGTCCCATTCCTCATTTAACTTTATGCAGTTCATTGGAAGAGATGCAAATGTTCCCAGCTTTATTTGAAAAATGATCATCCCTTCTACGCCTCTGGTTTTTCACAGTGTTGTGGATGTTCTTAGTCTTCAAAAATCCAGGTTTTGTTTCAAAGCATCCTGGCAGGCGTGGTTTCCATCTGTGGATGATCCCCTGAAGCTCCTTGTTGCATGTGAGGAATGGGTTCTTTCTGCCCCCCGCATTTCCCTGAGATTGGGCTTGTCCAACGATTGCCTTTTAGGGAGCAGTGCTGCTTCAGAGACTGGAAACGTTGGCTCAGGTCCCGTGCATTCCCCGAGTGAGTACTTCCTTCTCTGAGGGTTAGAAAAGGCTTTCACATCATGACAACTTAAAAAGACCTGTCTTTAATGGGGGGGATGATTTGATGGAGTTCACGGAGAAGTGTGAAGAGCTGGAAACCTTCCCATGTCACTGTTCAGCCCTCCTTGAACCATGGAATCGTTTAGCTTTCACACATCCTTCGGCAGGGAGTTCAGCCCTGTGCAGAACTTCTGTATGTTTATTTGGCTCTTATGAGTTTTGCAAAGTCTACAATAGTTTTAGCAAAGATTTACATCACTTTACATAGGAAAAAAACACGTGGGTGTGTAAGGGGAATGAAAAAACAAGGCTGTTCCTAAATGCCCGGTGATGAGGCATTAAAGGGAAGGTGTGAAGAATCAGAAGTGGGTTTCTATTGTGCTGATCTATTTCTAAAGCAGACATAGCTAGAGGGAAGCAGGATGGATCCCTTGGGAAGAGGAGCAGCCATCTCACATAATTTACTTCACTGAGGAGAGTGTTTAAAACACTTGAGAGGGAAGACACTTCTTTCTTCTCCCCTCTTTACCTAAAGCAAACTAAAGAAAAGGGCCTCTGTAAAACTATGATAGATTTAAATTGATAATACGTCCCTCTTGTGGGAACTTATTACAAGCATTTCCCAAAGAAAAAAAGGGGAGAGAAAATAAAAATGCAAACACCTTTCTCTAGACCTACAGAAGAATCAAGGAGAGGAATAAAGATCAGGACAAGAGGTGAAAGCAGCACACAGGTACAGAATAAGTCGAGTTTTTAGCAAGGTTTTCTACACAGCATTAAATGAAATGAAATGGGAATTGCTGTGGGTGTTGGGGAGGCAGATGATGGAGACACTGAACCTGCCCTGTCAAACAGCTTTTTGGTCTCCTTAGATACTGAGGAAGGAGCTGCATTCCTACACGCCAGAAACTTTCAGGAGTTCACCCGCCACCACGTGCTCGTCCTGAAGGGAGGCTACAGGCGTTTTTCAGCTTGTTTTCCTTTTCTGGGGACTCAGAAGACACTGTGGATGCCTCAGGTGACATGAGACTAATCTGAAAGTAGAATTAGCATTCATATTCAGCTGATGATGGCTGATGAATTCAAGTTAAATGGTGTTGCAAATGTAGTATCACGGTAATTTCAGGCAGAGGAGTTAAATGTCATTTGGATTGCTGTGCTTGCCCTGAGTCTCACCACCGATCCTTTAGCAGCCACACTTTTCCCTCTTCCGTTGCATGAAAGAAAGCTCATGGAAACAACCTGGGAACGTTTTCCTGATAACCCTGAAACTGGCCTGGGGAGAGTACAGATAACTGAACAAACACTAGCAAATGATGAAAAGAAACAGGGTCCTCTCTCACACGTGGTTATCTGGGATAGTACACAGCAAATGTTTTCAGACAGAAGTGCAATTCCTACCAAGCACTGTGTTCCATGTGTTTCCATCGGGAAGGATCACAGTGCTGGTGCATTGTTTCAATAGGCCCAGAAGGAAAACAGCCATCCACTCGAACACTGGTATCCTAATATTTGGCTTCACCTGCAAGCATCGATCTGTTTAGCTCATGAAAAACAATCACCCTTTATTTCACATCTAGGACAGGACCTGAGGCAGGGCAGGCTAAGAAGGTGCTGGTCAGCAGAAAGCATCTCATTGCACTTGTTCCCTCCTGATTCCCATGAAATAGCCCGTGACGCTGTGCTGACCTGGGGGATGCTGCAGCACAGGAGGCAAAATCGATTCACTTTGTGCTGCTTTGTGAAGGGCAACACATTGCTGAGCCTCACAGGGACACAGAGTACCTCCCTGCCTCTCAGTTTAAGCTGTTCACTGTTGGTTTAGGCTGCTGCTCTGTGCAGAGTATCCTTTAAGGGTGTCGAGGCTTTCTTGTGTATTTTCATTCTCAGCCTCCACGCTGCAGGCGCTGGAAGCAGCTGCAGACTTGTGCTGTGCCACTACAGGGCACCTGCAGCTCTGCAGGTGGCAGATGATTTCATTTAGCCCTGCAAACAGCAACCAGGGAGAACATCAAATGGATCTGTTACGCTGCAGTCCCTGCAGACAATGGGAAGGATGTATTCCACCTCCTGTTTAGTCAGGGTTGGTTTCAAGTAGCGCCGCAACGACAGCGACGCTGTTAATTATTCTCAGTAAATCTAGTAAAGACTTCAATATACAGAAAGTCCAGGTGATTGAATGAATCATTACACTAAATTGTGTCATGGGCTGTTGACTAAGTGCTTGTTCAATTCTTCACATGACTTCTGTTTAAGAACTTAGCAAGCTAATGGGAGCAAAGACCCTCTCTAACCTGAGCCTATGGTTTCTTTCTGGCAGGAGCTAGACAACTTCCAGCCATACCCTGTAGAAATACTGCCTTTAAAGTTATATATGGGCAATTTCAAGCAGGCCTGTGACCAAAAAATTCAGAAAGATCTGAGGATCAAAGCAGTAGTCAACGTCTCTGAAGAGCCTGTAACACTGTAAGTTAAACACTTCAAGGTTTACCCTCACCGGTGTCTGTGATGTGAAAAAATGAGGTGGCACAGAGTCTGTTCACAGAGGAGTCAGTGCCTCTGAACTTCCAAGGAAACCTCTGTTGTTCACTGCAGATTCCAGTGCCATTTCATGCTCATTTTTCCAATCTCCACCTCAGAGCAACAACACAGTCCTGCAGCCCTTGACCATGCCATGGGTGGGTTGGGTGAGAGGACGAGGAAGCCCTTGACATTTCAAGTCTATCACACATACTACCATTTTCCAGGAAAAAGCTGTATCTCTGAATTGCTTTCAGAACAAAATCTTACAAAGACGTCAGTGTAAAAGCTAAATCACCCATATGTCACGCTGCTGGTCTTCTTTCCTTCCTTCCTCCTCTGTTCATGACCATTCAGCTCAGTCTGCAGATTGTGCTGGAAATGCCATTTCACACAGTGAAAAATCCAGTGGCATTTCTCAAGGAGGTGACCCAAACTAAGAAAGCAACAAATCCAATTACCCACCCCAGGACAAGTGTACCAGCAGACACTTCTTATGCTTTTGGCTCCAGAGAAAGGTCTATGCACTGTGGGTAATATTCCCATGCCCTTTGCATGATGTGCTTTCGCATTTTGGAAACTCCTCACCAGTGTTTTGCTCTATGAGTTCTCCCAGTTGGGTTCTCTGAGCTTGTGGAAGGAGAAGATGCTGTCATAGAGAACCACACCAAGTGACATGGGGGGGCTCTGTCCACAAAGCAGCCAACACTCACATGCTGCGAAGGCACTCTGGCTTTCAGTTCATCTGTTTGCATTTATCTCTCAGATAAAGGAAGCTGTAGGTTAAGACAGTGATGCTGATACCACGTGAAGTGGAAAATCAGTAATTAAATTGGCTCTGTGTTAAAAACATCTCGGTGTCTCACCATAACAAATCCCTTATCATAATGTTAATGATGATGATGATGAAAAACTTACACGTGTAACTGCAAACAAAATTATCACCTTGCCTCAAACAAACACATCTTGTTCAAAGCTGCTTCTCTGGTCCATGTGGTCTGTGTGCTCTCTTTCCAGGTTTGCAGAAGATGGTGAATCTCTCCATATATCTGTTCCAGATTCACTCGAAGCAGATCTTTTTTCTTTCTTTCCCATCATTTCTCATTTCATAGGTGAGTTGATCCTGATCTGGAATTCCTGAGACCTTGCTCACTCGAGGATATTAGATGGGAGTGACAGCAATTCACTGCAACAGGAAGCTCAGGCAGCAGGGTCGTAATCATTCGTGATCAGTACACTCCCAAGCAAGCCCACACCCTGATGGATGCTGGACCTGCCTCACTATCCAGCCTGATGGACAGAGAGGAGATTTTACAGGGCATCTGACTCTGATGTTCCTGCTCACCCTCACTCTGGTAATAGGCAGCTTTCCACCTGACCTGGAAAGGCTTTGCTGCAAAGTGTGCACCAGAGCTCCATAGGATTCCCTCTTACTCCTTTGCAACAACCCTTTGACTCTTACCAGCCCCAATCTTCAAAAACCACAGCTTTATTTGAACCAGAGTGTGACCCACATTAGGGAACTTTCCACAAGGTGCTGCTAATCTTCGTGATTTGCAGTGCAGACCCACGGTAGGGCCTGGGAAGACTTTCAGGTTGGACGGCATCAACCTGCCTTTGGCTGATTACATCAGATTGGGCATGAAAAAACACACTCTCCAGCTCAGTGCCTGCAGCTGCACAGCAGACACGGCTCCTGCAGCTCCATCCTGTGATGCTGTCAAACCCTGCCGTTATCTTTTATCACACTTATCAGATAACACCTGCCACAGAGCAGGGCCCTGCTGAGCGGAGGGTTGTTCAGAAGCAAAAGACCTCCCTGTCCCCACAGACCTTATAATCCAAGTACAATATCAGAAATGACAGCTGGACACAGAGAAACAAGGAAACAACATTTCAGGATATAATTTTGTAGTCCTGAACTGGATTTCATGATTTGCATGCACCCAAATGCTGAAATTCACTTCCCTGCAAAGCTTTCGTTGTGCCCCACGTTTTTTCCCAGTAGTGTTTCAGAAGGCAGTTTCTTTCTCCCATCAGTTTGTGGAAGTTTCCAAGGCAGACTACAAGAGTTTATTATCTTTAGCTCTTGTGGAAGTGTTGCACTGTTTACCTGATACTGGAATTGTTTACTTGGCCCTCAAGAGCAGATTAATTCAAACTGTAACAGTAAGGGGTGAACACCAGACTCAAGCTCTCCACACACTCTGAGGAGTGTGAATATTCTCATGCCAGGTGTATGTTGGAGTGAGGCAACTTCTACTCAGGTCTTAGAACAGAAATAGTAACTCATTATAGAAATAAGTTAGAAAATGATGTTATAGTGCTTGAAAAAAAAAAAAAGCAAATGAATTCTATCATTCAGGTGCTAATATTCAAAAAACATCATGCTGTCTAGAGAGAGAAAGGATTAAAAGCTTAATTATTAAATATGCAACCTTCTAGGCACAGGCAGCAGAGTTAATGTGGTTAGGAGCCACTGACAGCATCCTTTAGTAGCAAGTGGGTTTGCTGATCTTTGCAATTTTCACCACAAAGTATCTGTCATAAAAAAACATCATAAACCCAGTGCCCCAGCTGGCATGTACATACTTCCTGCTGGTGATCTCCATGGAGAGAGGGAAGGGATTTGGAGTCTCAGTTCCCCTTCAGTTTGGGAGCTGATTGCTCCAGCCTGAATGGAGAGCAGTCAGGCCTTTGTTCACTAGAAATTTCCATCCCTTTAAGCCTTTCTGGGAGGGGCTGGAGCAGGTGATGTGAGTGATGCTGACCACAGCTGATGGGTCGTGGTAGACCACATTTCTTCAGCTCCCTGATGTAAAGGTGACACATGTGCATTGACTGGTTATTGTAACTGGTTCTGGTCTTCAAAGCCATGTTTTAACCGAGTGGATTTCTCAGAAAGGCAAATGCTTACAGAAATGGGAGCTGGCAGTGCCCATCTGCTGCTGTCAGGGTTGCTGAGGGCTCCTGTCGCTCAGCCTGTCAGCTGTCACCAAGTTAGTGCTTGGCTCTACCTTTGGAAGCTTGATTAATCATTAATTTGTGATTGGCGTTTCTTTCCTCAGATGCTCAGATGGATGGTGGAGCAGTGCTGGTGTTCTCCAGCCTGGGGATAAGCCGGAGCAGCACAGCCATCTTGGCCTATCTCATGCATTCCTGCCGGCTTTCCCTGAAGGTACGTCACTGTCACAGCTCCCACGGGCACTGGCTGGGTCTGCACTTGTTTCTCTTTCTGAAGCCTCATCACTGTAGTAGTAACACATTCACTGGCAGTGATTTCATGCAGAATATCCACCTGATAATGTAACTGATGATATGATCTGAGAGTGCATCTTCTTTATGCCATTAAGGAGTTGTCTTAGATGTGATTTTGGGTCTGTGAGTTCTTACCCTGGCACCTGTGATATCCTTCCATTTCCCTTCTTAACTGCAGGGCTATAAAACTAAAGCTGTGGTTAGAGAATATGGTATTTCTCTCCTGGATCTGAGAAAGAGAGTGGAAGCTACTGCAGTTAATCCCATCTCTTAATTCCATGGCGTTACAGGGAGGTTCAGAACCCAGTGTTTGCAGGGCTCTGATTTACCACTGACTTCAGCATCAGCACTGACCTCTTCTGAAACCCCATTTTATTTCTCCAGAAGCAATCCCCTCCCACGGATACTGCTGTAGAGAAATCTGGAAGGGGATAATACTGGCCCAGGAGGGATATATAGATTAGATGGCCAGTACATGCTTCTCCATAGCTCTGAATAATGTAAGAAATGGATGAAGGATGGCTGGGAATGGCCTGGCTGTGCAAGAGCCTGGTGGCTTCTCTCTTGGTGCCCTTTCTCCCTCTCCATACAACACATGGGCATTGTGCTGCCCTAAGCACCATCTCATGGTACCTGCTAAATCAGAGAAGCTGAGTTCCCATGGGAACTGAACAGCATCTCCTTATCCCTGTTTAGAAAGCCTCCTCTGGGAGCTTGAATGGATTGGTCCAAACTTCACTTAAGCTGGGCCTGTATCTAATAAATTTATTGATTTTGTGCAAACATTTGCAACGTAAGAGGAAATCTCTATCCGTGGCTGTGTGCCAGTGGGTAATTAGAGGCTGAGGGTGCCAGCAGGGCTGCAGACACGGCTCAGTCCCTGCACTAACACGGGTGTAATTGCTCCTGCACGCTGATAACCAGCACACTGAATTTCAGACCGGGCTTGCATGGCAGT
>NW_020955800.1:22805-121507 GCF_003031625.1 Empidonax traillii
AAAAAAAAAAAAAAAAAAAAAAAAAAAAAAAAAAAAAAAAAAAAAAAAGAAAGAAGAAAAGGTTGACAGGGCAGTTCTTGCCCACTGTTGGCTGGGCAAAGCTTTCCTGTGGGGATTACCCTGGCAGGCAAGTTTGTTTCTTGCAGACAAAAGCAGTGCAACAGATTCCTGTGTGATTCTCCTGCCAATCCAGGCAAAGACTTTTGAAAGCTTCCAAAAGCAAGGCAGATTTGGGATGTCTGGCCCCTTATTCTGTTAGTAATCAATATGGGAGTAGATCTGTGGAGTCCAGGGGAACTGGAGACACCCACACTGTGGTCCCAGAGGAGTAAATATTGGAAGATAAGCCTTGGAGCCTGCAGAATCACCGAGATTAGAAAAACAAACCAATGGAGCACTATCTGCTGACCTTTGGTCTCATTACACTTAAGCAACACTCCAAGTGCAGGGGGCAAGCTCTTTTACAAGCAGGAAGATGAGCACTGTTGGGAAAACACAGGGATGCAGCTGAAGTAATGCACAGCAATGCTGGTGGATCTGCCCTGTGTGTGTCAGAGTCCCTAGGTGATTACTTGCAACTAATAAATAGTTAGGATGGCTGTAATTAGTGCAGTGGGATAACTGCAGGGTCATAGCTGCTTCTGCCACATCAGGTCACACCAATCCAAAGCCATGATAACCTTTGTTGCTTACCTGTGAATAGCTGATACTTCACTGCTTCATTCATCATCTGTGGAAGGAACAGCATTTTAGGGTAGAAAATGCAGGCCTGGATTTCTCCATCGGTGTGAAATAAAATAATGCAGGATATCTGCCAGGTAATGAAAGCAGCCTGAGCTCTCCAGGAGAGCAGAGTATGAAGAGGACAGGCTTCTCTGAAGTCCACATCTGGATCCAGCCTGTCCTGCTTTGGCAGCCAAAGTCTTACCTGCAGGTTCTTGCTGTCCAGCACAGGGAGCAAATACAAAGCCGTGTTGTCTTACAAGCGTAGCTGTTTCATGACTTTCAGTTCAATTCCTAACACTTCTTTCCTTCTCTTCTGCTTACAGGGAGCTTGGGATTACCTCCTGAAGTGCAACCCGAGCATGAGACCCCACCGGGGCTTTGTGGAGCAGCTCTCGGCCTGGGAGAGCCAAATCAATGGGTCCAACATCACAGACATCTCTGAGCCAAATTACTGACAGGGAACACTCTGCAGGGAAAGGCACTCCCTTCCACACCACCAAGAAAACTACTTGAGTGCTGTTTGAAAAAAGACCTCAGTGGAAAAGCTTTCCTCTTTAGCTCCATGCTACTTTGGGTCAACTTCTGGAGCCTCCTGGAGAACTCAGCGGTGCTGAAGAAGGTGTGGCAGTTTGGGGAATGCAAGTGCTGCAGGATGAGACCCGCTACAGGCTGTTTATCTCTTTTTTGGTAAGCAGAGGAGATTATAACCATAGTAGGGTTATCTCTGAAAAGGTTCCTTATCCATAGCATGGAATGACAGATTTAGAGTCTGACTGTGGCCACTTCCAGCCTGGAGAGTGACAACAGAATTTCCCTGATTCAGAAGTCCCTCAGCCTGCGAGTGCCTTCTTAGCTACCCACAGACTCACTGGTTGAATTGTTGAGAAGACCACCCTTCCCACTTGCCACCTTCTGATCCAACCACCAAACCTCTTGGCACAGCTGGTAGTTTTGAAGCCTCAATCCTGTCTGCTCACTGACATCTCAAAATAAAAACATTCCAGAAAACACTTTCCTAGCGCTCTGTGTTTGCCATTTACAATGCTCGGGTCCATTTAACTGCTTTCAATAAAGCACTCTGAACACTAAGGTAAAAAAAAAAACAGCGAGGGTTTCAACTTCCAATTGCCCAAAAAGCGAACTGCTTTAAATACAGGGGGCCTCCATACCAGAGTACTACTCCCACCTGGCAGAAACATTCCCACTAAAGGAAGAGTCCGTGGAATGGGAATGACAGGCCGGGCTGGCCACGCCCCCTGGGTGACTGGCCCCGCCCCTCGGTGGGCGTGTCCGGAAGGGGGCGGGGCAGCGGCGCGGTGGCCGCGGGCCGGGCCGGGCTCCGCCATCGCCGCCATGGCCGCGGGCGCCTCGGTCGCCGAGTGCCTGCGGGAGTGGGAGGAGCTGCAGGACGGCTTCCAGCGCATCCAGGTACCGCCGCATCCCCGCCCGGGGGGCTCGGGGGCCGCCCCGCCACCCGGCGGTGGCCGGCACAGCGCCCCGGGGGATCCCCCGCGGGCGCCCCCCGCAGCATCGCCAACGGGTCCCGCGGGCAGCCGGCGGCTCCCTCCCGGGGCGCGGGCGCTTTCCCCCTTTTCCTCGTGTCCCGGCCCTGCACCCCCGGGCGGAGCGGTTGGGAGCGGGGCGGAGGTGTCAGGCTGTGCCGGGCACGGCGCTTTCCGAGGAGCGGGGTCCGCCCGTCTGAGCCCCCGGCCCGGCGCGGGGCTGGCGTGGAGAGCCCGGACCTGCCGGTGTCCCAGGGCTGGGAGCTGGCGTGGAGAGAGCCAGGACCTCCCGGTGTCCCAGGGCTGGGAGCTGGCGTGGAGAGAGCCCGGACCTCCCGGTGTCCCAGGGCTGGGAGCTGGCGTGGCACGGCCGGACGGGGTGCGCCCGTGCCGTTTCACGCTCCTCATCGCTCCTTATCGCCCCTGTCAGCCCCACTCGGGTCGGACGGGAGCCAAACTGCTCCGCTGGCCGGGATCAACGGGAATCCGGGCACACGGCGGCCAGGCTCCTTGTCCCGACCCTCCGTACCGCGTCCCCCTCCCTCCCGTGCCCTGCCGCCCACCGGGGGCCCCGTGCCAGGCAGGTGACAGGTATCAGAGGTGCTTCCACCTGCTTTGTGTAATCCCCAGGGCGCGGGCTGCCGGGGGAAGGAGTGGGCAGGGTTCAGCTCAGACAGGGTCACCCAAGGGAAAGGTTGGCTAACCCCATCCCTCGCTGCTGCTCAGGTCACTCAGCTGCAGCTGCACCAGTTCCCTTTCCCCGTCCTTCCCTCCCCCCGGGAGCGGGGTGAAGCGGATGTTGTTGCGGGCACGTCGCTGCTGTGCCCAGATCTGGGGCAAGGGAGGCTTTGAGAAACCTCCTCTTGCTCCATAGGGGTTGCATGGATGTCCCGGTTCACCCATTTCGAACCCTGAGTGCGGCTACACGCGCTGGCCCTTCCTATTGGAAACCTCCTGCCGGGGTGGCTCCTGATCCAGGCTGTCCCCGAGCGTGGTGCTGGGATGCTGGCACAGCTAAAGGACTTGTCACAAAAGCCACTTGCTCACAGTTAACTTCAGAGCAAGAGGAGAAGGTGACTCCAGATGGGAGCAGGAAAGCTTGATGGCCAAGCAGGGAATGCCCTGGGAGAGATCTGGGACATAAATCACTGCTGGGGAGCTGGGACTGTCTGGGATCCAGATCTGCTACTGCTTGTCACCAGAAGGAGGTTTCCCTCCTCTACTCTCAGTTTCACCTTTCTCCTTTGGGAACAACTTTTAAATCTGCTGATCAAGTGCTTGATAAGAGCTAAAACTTGTGTGCCAAAGTCTAGTCCAAGGGTGGTTGCGAGCAGCGTGTAATTCCCTGGTGGAAGTGGCGTTCAGGCTGCTGTGGCCGAGGTGAGACTGTTTTCCAGCTGACCTGGACAGGCAGCAGCATTGATCCAGCACGCCCTCTCCTTGCTAAATATAGTGGAGAGTGGCATCCAGCCGTTCCCAGGTGCGGTTGGGTTACCGGGCACTTGGCTGCAGCCCTGCTGTGAGTCCGTCCTCTTTATCCAGCTCATTGACAGGCTCCTTCCAGCTTCCCAGGGTGCCCAGAGCCACAAGTCAGGGCAGCAGCAGGTGCTGCACAAACCTGGAGGCAGAGAGAGTCACTTTTCCCATCCCAGCACTCAAAGCTGCCTCTCCAGGTGGCCACAGCCCTCAGTTACAGCCCTGGCTCAAACAGCATTTCTTTCCAAGTCTTTCCTATCCTCTGTGCACAGTCAGTGGTCTCCCAACCATGGGAGCATCACCACATTGGTGGCTGGACTTTCACAGCCTACAGCTGGATGGGGCTGGACACGAGGGATGTGCAAGGGCAGGACCAGGCTGTGTCCTGTGGATGTGCCTGCAACTGTAGATGCCTTCCTTGGGATTGGGGATGGGCATCCCCATGGAAGCAGGGCTGGCTGCAGGCTGTCCCCAAACACACCTGGTCCTCTGCAGCCAGCCCTCCTCTCATCCAGCTGCTGTGCAGGTGAAGTTAAGGACATTTTTTAGCAGAAACATCAGCAGTGCCCCCATGGAGGGCTCAAGGACAGGGATGTCTCAGCAGGCAGGTCTAATGCTTGCTGGTCTCTCCTTCCCAGGATAACCACAGGCTGTACAAGCAGAAACTCGAGGAGCTGACCAAGCTGCAGGACGGGATCTCCAGCTCCATCGCACGGCAGAAGAAGCGGCTGAAGGAGCTCTCACTCTCCCTCAAAAAGTAAGTTGGTGTCCTGTGACAGCACGGGAGGGGAGAGAGGCAAGGATGGTGCTACTGAACTCACCTCATGTGTGAAATACAAACCTCTCTGCAGCCTCACTCATGGCAAAGTGCTGCGAGAGGCAGCTCTTCCCCAGCCTCCCTTCCCTGTGCCCCAGTTTGTGCCCCATTTGCAGTTCAGAGCTTGCAAGGGCTTTGCAGGTACCATGACCTTTCCTGCTCCTGCACCAAGCTCTCCCTGTCTTTCCTCGAGGGTGAGGCCTCACCTCACTCCCATTCTTGCTTCCTTCTCCTGGGCAGCATCCCAGCCTGACAGAGTTATGGACTTGCCTCCCATCTACCTTTGCTGTCCTTGGGGTGTCCTTGCCTGTGGAGTGCCAGCATGTGCTGATCACGTTGCAGAGGCTCTCGTGCTGCCAGTGCCTGTGTTTGCTCCCCAGATGCAAAGCCCACGCCAGCCCCGAGCAGGAATCTTCCATCCAAGAGACAGAGAACCTGATTAAAGAGAGGCAGAACGTTTTCTTCGAGATGGAGGCCTATCTGCCAAAGAAGAATGGGTAAGAGGCACCTCAGCTCTGGGTGAAACACCAGGTCTACCCTCCACATCCCCATGGCTGTAAGGCTGCTGTCACCCTGCCCCTGGGGGTGTCACAGCTCTGCTGCTCCACTTGGGCTCCACAGGAGGACACGTGGGCAGGAGCCAGGCTGAGCCTCTGCAGCACTGCCCTCTTCCCCCTCACTCCTCTGCCTGCTCAGGGCCTTCATCCACCCCTGGACAGTGGTTGTGTGGGGTGGGAAGCCCAGGTGAACACCCCAGTGCCCACGGGAGGTGGGGTGTGTGCTCGGCCACCTGTCCCCCTGCCCTGGGGAGGAGATGCCAGAGTGTTTGTGCCTGGCAGCTCCAAGGGGAAATCAGCTGGGAGCTCATCCCTGGCCCCAGCAGTGGCATGAGAGGGGACAGCTCCACGGGCAGGTCCCCACCCTAACACCTCTGCTCTCTCCTCAGGTTATATCTGAGTCTGGTGCTCGGGAATGTGAACGTCACACTGCTCAGCAAACAGGCCAAGTACGGCTCCCTCCTCGCTGCCACCTCTGCTTTGCCTGGCTCGGGGTCCCCTTGGCACCAGGAACAACAGCTCCTCCCGGGCAGACACTGGGCTGGCTTAGCCCACCTGCTGTAGATTCCCTTCCTGGGCTGTTTTCTACAGCCTTTCACAGAATCAGCCAAATCCTTGACTCCCCTTCAAGCTCCTGCCACTGGGCTGGGATGGACCATTAGCTCTGACAAGCTAAAAAGGATCCTCCACCAAAGCCATGTCTGGGTTTCCGCTGTGTTAGGCACTTCCAGGAAAGACAGGCAGTGGATAGCCCCCCTCCTCTTCCTTTGGGGAAACACCAGTGGTTGGTTTTGGCCCAGGAGAGCCTTCCCCATGGCAGAGATGCCCAGCCAGGAGCCTGCTGCTCCTTCTGCTCCCCAGTCCTCCTCTTGGAGACCTGTGCAGACTCCAGTCTGCCCAGCTTCCCCATAGCCTGGCCCACCAGACAGGTTGGGGTGGTTTGGAGTGCTTGAAGATGTCCCACCTGTGTGGAAGCAGCCTGGTGTGGGCTCCTCTCAGAAATACCCCCCAAGGCAAGGTTTTTCCCAGGTGTGTCCCAGAGATTCCCAATGGAACATCACTTTTGTCCAGCTGGGTAGGATGGAAGGACAGAGACTTCCAGCAGCCACTTTGCTCCAAGTCCTTGTGCCTCCCTGCAGGTTTGCTTATAAAGATGAATATGAGAAGTTCAAGCTCTACCTCACCATCATCCTACTCATTGTCTCCTCCTCCTGTCGGTTCCTCTTCAACTCCCGGTGAGTCTGGCTTGGATCCTGGGCAGAGATCTCCTCCCAGGGTCCCTGTGTCCTCCTTTCCCATCCTGCAAGGTCCAGAGCTGAACGGGAGATCCTGATGAAGGATCTGGGCACTGGAGTGTCTTCTGTGGCTGCTGCAGTCTGGCCGTGGCCGTGGTGGGTGGGGGGGAAGCAGGTCCCTGCCCATGGTGGGTGGGTGTCCCACAGCAGTGCCAGTGCCCCCAACACACCCCTTTACACCCTCCTTTGTGTGACACCAGGGTGACAGATGCCGTCTTTAACTTCCTCCTGGTGTGGTACTACTGCACCCTCACCATCCGGGAGAGCATCCTGATCAACAACGGATCCAAGTGAGTCCCCAGGCTCAGGGAGGGGGGTGCAGCGAGTTGTTCCTTCCCCGCAAAGCTGGGATGTTGGGGCCCCTCAAGCAGCTCTGAGCTTCCCAAGGGAGCAGCTCCCTCCTACTCAGGGTGTGTAGCAAGCCGTGTTACGAGCTGTAGGAGCAGGGCAGGAGGAACTCCCTGTGCGGAGGCGGCGCGGGAAGGTGGAGTGGTGGCTGGAAGGGCCCCGGCTCCCGGTGCTGCCCAGACCGGAGGCACCGGGTCCTGCTCCAAGCACGGATGTTTCACAACCAGCCCCGCTCCTCACCTTGCCCTGGGAGCTGTCAGGTGGCTGGGGATGGGCTGCTCCGCTCTGCTGGTGCACCTCTGGGTCAGGATTCACGCTCAGGACCTGACAGCCCTTCTCTGTGTCTGCCTTCCAGAATCAAAGGCTGGTGGGTTTTGCATCACTACATCTCCACCTTCCTCTCAGGTGTCATGCTGACATGGTAAGTGTGTGTCCCCTGTCCCACAGGGGGCTGTGGGTGGCTCTGGCACAGGGGCTTTTGCTGCCCTGACCTGAAGCCATAGGGGCTGTGGGGCAGGCAGGACTGGCCGTCCCCTCCCAGCCCCACGTCCCCCAGCCACCACCGTTTCTCCACAGGCCGGATGGGCTCATGTACCAGATGTTCAGGAACCAGTTTCTCTCCTTCTCCATGTACCAGAGTAAGTGCTGTGCTGGGACAGGGGCTGTGGTTGGCCTGGGGTGCTGAGCATGCCTGTGGGGCTCTGCAGCACGTGCAGACGTGGCTGCTGCTGCTCACAGCTCTCAGCTCATCAGCGTTTTCCCTCAGGCTCTGTCCTGCTCTCACCTCCCTGGCGCTGGGGTGGTCTTTGTGGGCAGTCATCATGGAGCTGGGGCCACGAGTTAATCCCCTGGGCCCCTGCTGACAGCAGCCACGCTCTCCTTGCAGGCTTTGTGCAGTTCCTGCAGTATTACTACCAGAGTGGGTGCTTGTACCGTCTGCGAGCGCTGGGCGAGAGGCACAACATGGATCTGACCGTGGGTAAGTCGGGATCTCCCCTTACGGGTTGTCCCAGTCCAGCTGGACCCACCATTGCTGCAGGGCCTGTGGCTGCCCAGGCCTCCCTTCCAGCTCCAGGCCAGCCTCAGCTAACTGGGAGCTGTGGGTCCTGTTAAAGGTAACGGTGGCAGTTTGGTCTGAGGTCAGTTTGGCTGTGATTTATCAGTGGCAGAAGCAGTAAAAGCTACAAGTAAAGCCAAACCTGAGAGCAGCATCTCCCATAGGGCAGCAGCACCTCACAGGCTGGGTACCCCCCTCTCCTCCTGCTCTCCTGGGACCACCAGCCCACAGCTGGCTCCCATGGGATGTGAGGTGGCAGTGGATGTGGCTCTTGGCATCCCAGCTTTCCCCAGGAAGCTCTTTCAGACATGAAATATCCCTCCAGCACCCCATGTACTGTGGGCTGTCACCTCCCAGGGCCTTGTGACACCAAGGGCTGGGCTGAGGGGCTCCAGCACGCTGGAGCAGCTTCCTCTGCTGTATTAGGAGTCCCTGCCACCATCCCCCCTGCTAGTACAGCTGCCCATGGTGAGGTTGGCATGGCAGGCCCTTCTCAGCCACATATGGAGAGGGCACTGAGCCTCCCTGCCTGTGTCCAGAGGCTCTGGGCTCCATCTGCTCCCTGCCAGCCTGTTCCAGGTCCTCACACAAACCTTCATCCTTTGCAGAGGGTTTCCAGTCCTGGATGTGGAGAGGCCTCACGTTCCTGCTTCCCTTCCTCTTCTTTGGGCAGGTGAGTCTGCACTGATCCCTGCAAGAGGCCACAGCCTCAGGTGGGAGCAGGTCGTGCTGCAGTCCCAGCTGTGGGGTCAACAGCCTGGACATCCCAGAGTCCCCACAGGCTGCTGCAGCCGTGTGATATGGGACACCAGGGGCAGGGAAATGCTTCCAACAAACTCTGAGCCTTTTCCTCCAAAGCACCCACCACCCTCCACAACTGGAGCAATGAGATGGGGAGGACATGGGGCAGTTTTGCCAAGTGCAGAACAGAGCAGAGGGGCTGTGGTGGGAAGCCTTCTGAATCCTTTCCAAAGCCCTTCCAAGCTGCTGCTGCAGAGGATCAAGCCCTTCCTTGGTCAGAGGCAGATGGGCAAAGGCTGCTCTGAGGCTTCCACATGGCCTTTGGGCTCCAGGTGGCACAAAAGGGGAGGGGATGTCCCGGCTGGAGTCCTTTGGGGATGAGCCCTCTGACCCCGAGCCTGGATGGGGTTTCACTGCCCTCACATGAGGTCAGGGTGGGGTTTGTGCCCAGAGGAAGCAGCTGGATGAGTGTCAGCATGGGATGGAGCCTCTGAGAGCAGAGCACACCCTCAGTCTCCTCTCTCCTGCAGTTCTGGCAGCTCTACAACGCCATCACCCTCTTCCGCATGCTCCAGCACCCAGAATGCAAGGAGTGGCAGGTAAGGGAAGCTCCCAGGGGGGCTGCCCTGGCAAGGGGGATGCCCCAGTCAGGTCCCTCCTGATGACTTGTGCCTCTGTGCCTCCCACAGGTCCTCATGTGCGGCCTCCCCTTCTTCATCCTTTTCCTGGGGAACTTCTTCACCACCCTCGGTGTTGTCCACCAGAAGTTTCAGAACAAGAACAAAGACACGAAGGAGAAGTGAAGGGGGGCAGTGTGGGTGCCAGGACTGTTTCTCCCCGCTGCCTCCATCCCCCATGCACATCTCTCCTCGATTCCGTCCGGACTCTGGTGTCTCATCCCATTCCTTGGAAGCCTGGGAGTGGGACAGAGCTTGGGCCCTGCTCCTGGACAGTCCGTGTGTTCACCGTGGTGCTGGATCCGTGCCCAAGCCACTCACCGGGAGTCAGCAGCACCCTGTGACAGCCACTCCCACTTACTGGGCTGTTCTCTGGGATGCTGGTGCTCCCCATCCCACTGGGACAAGGCTGACAGCTGCCTCACACAGCTCCTGGCGTGGTCGAGGCTCCCCTTTCCCCCCTGGCCCTGCAGCCCCTGTGTGTTGAAGGCAGAGCCCTGGGCAGCCTCATCACTGCAAGGGCAGCTGGGGGCTGTGCACAAGCCCTGGATTTCAGGGTGTGCCTACTCCAGTTCCTCTCTCACCTTCAATCCACAGGGAAGAGGGGGCCTGGGGCTCAGGAGGGGTGGGAGCACCGGGAGCCTGGGCCAGGCTTCACACTGGAGCTGCACAAACAGCACCCTGGGCTGGCATCTCTGGGGGGTGCAGATGTAAAAATAAAGGGAAGGCGCTGCCCCGGGTCACCGGGGTGGTCTGGGAACAGTTTTCGTGCTCTGTGGCTTTGGCTCTTCGGGAAGGGGGTCCTGACACAACCTCCCTGAGAGGAGGTTGCAGGTGGGGGTTTGTCTCTTCTGGGTAACATGCAATAGGACAAGAGGAAACAGCCTCAAGTTGTGCCAGGGGAGGTTTAGATTGGATATTAGGGAAAAATGTCTTCACTCCAAGGGTTGTCCAGCCCTGGCACAGGCTGTGCAGTGGAATCACCATCCCTGGAGGATTTTAAAGCCATGTAGGTGTGACACTTAGGGACGTGGGTTAGCAGTGGGCTTGGCAGTGCTGGGTTAAGGGTTGGTCTCAACAATCTTAGAGGGCTTTTCCCAGTGAAATGATTCCATGATTGTATGAAAACTCATCTCCCTGTGGCCCCCCCACCAGCTCAGGGTACAGGGGGGCCACGTAGGCAGTGCTGTGATTTCCCTCCCATGGCACCCCTGGCCTGCCCAGCCCTGTGCATGGGCTGTGGCCAGAGCTGTGGCCATCCAAGGAGCCCAGCAGGACCTCAGTGTCCCTGCAGCTCAAGGAAGAGACACCCCATACCACCACCAGGAGCTCCAGAAGAACCAAAGATTAGGCTTAGCACAGCAGCACCCCAGTCCAGAGCTGCCATCCTCCCCACAACCGGGTCCCAACACTCAGGGCAGGGGCTGCCCCCAGCTCAGCCTAAACCCAGAGCTGCCTCCCAGTCCTCAGGTTTTCTCTCAGTTACCATCCAATGCTCCTGCCTCCCTCTGCCCTCTGGCTGAGCAGAGAGAGGGCAGGAAGCAAACTACAGACACAGCGTTTTTATTCCAAGGGCAAATGTATTTAAATAATTTACAATCATTGGACAGCCTGAAAGGTTGTTTTTTCTTTTTTTGTTTTTTTCCCCCGCCCCCACGCTTAAATCACAAAGATGTTAAAATAAAAACAGCATTTAAAAAATGATCATACACAGTGTGAGGGAGGGGCTGGGCTCAGGGGAGCTGCCGGACCCCGGGGAGCAAGCAGGGCCCTACGGACTGAGACCGCTCCTCCCAAAACCAGGTGTGTTCCCCAGGGGAGAGGAGCCACCCCCTTCCCACTGTGTGCTGGAGCAAAGGTGGGCATCAGGAAAGGAGCACAGGGGTGCTGAGGTCTGAGGGGCACAAGACAGCTCTGTGCCCAGAGCCAGCTGCCAGCCCCACATCCTAGAGCTGGACAAGCAGGGCTTGAGGGAGGTGAGGACAGATCGCTGCCCAGCCTGGGCCCTCACACCCAGGGGGAGTGCAGGGGGCTGCCGGCCCCTCCACCCCTCTGCCGTGCCAGCAGGCCAGGGTGGGCTCCAGCCCCGGGGATAAGGCAACAGCTCGTGTTCAGAGAAGGACCCCAGAGCTTCCTGGCAGCGTCCATCCCTTGTGCCCCACATCAGCTGTGTCCCTGACCTCGAGGCAAATGCTGGTGCCACGAGGTGCACCTTGGGGTGCCGGGGCCACCACGGCTCCTGGACAGCGGCTGAGCTACCCCCCTGCCCCTCTCAACCCCTTCCACCCCACAGGGTATACAGTCTGTCCCGAGGGGCTGCTGTGGCCCGGGAGGGGTTGGGAGTGACACCGGGGTAGCTGTGGGGTCCGGCGACACCGTCACCCACAGCAGCCGTGGGCGAGCAGGCACTTTGCACCTCCCGTGGGCCCACGCCTGGGGACCCGTTCTCTCCCCGGCCCCGCCATCCCCACTTTTAGCTCCAGACATCCAGAGAGTACCGGCCCTTCGTCATCAGTTTCTTTACATAGTCCACGGCCTGGGGCTGGCTCATGTTCCCAAACTCGGACACGATCTCGTAGAAGGTGTTCTGCACATCCCGGGCCATGTTTCGGGCATCGCTGCGAACAAAGGGATGGTGAGTGAGACAGTATGACACCAGAGTCACAGAGCCCTGTCACCTCTCTGCATGAACACAGAGGGTTCACCCCAGCCCACCTGCCTGGCCCTTTGCCCTCCCCTGGAATCTGGACAGTGTAACCCTCCCAGGGCTTGTAATGCACCGCAGGGAAAACCGAGTCACGCTAATTTTCCTGAGAATAGGAACGTTTTCCTGAAGTCCCTTCCCTGCCACCAGACCTACCCACACACGTAGATATGAGCCATCCCCTCATTAACCAGCTTCCAGACGTTTTCCTTGTTCTTCTTCAGTAAGTGCTGGACATAAACCTGGCAGGAAACAAGGTGGGAATGAGGTGAGAGGAGCAGAGCCCTCCAGGACCACAGGCTGGGGTGAGGAGGGGAAGCCAAGGCCGTGCTCACAGCTCTGGAGGCAGTGGAGGTGTGCTGGGTGCTCCTGCCTGCCACGGGCCATCCAGGCTGGGATGTCTCCAGCCCCAAGGCCACAGCTGGATGATGGGGGGACTAGAGCAGTACCTTCTCAGCCTGGTCCCTGGAGAAGGCCACGTTGAGCTGGGTGAGGACTCCCTCCTTCTGGAAGCGGGCCAGCTCCTCCCGGTATATGTAGTCCTCTCGCTCGTGCCGGCAGCCGTAGTAAAGCACCGTCTCGCCCACCTCTTTGCCTGCAGGATCACACAGCCCCCATCAGCTGGCCCCTGGCAGCCCACAACCCTGTCCCCCTTCCCCACACTCCCCTTGTCCTGCCAATCTCAGCAGTCCCAAGCCTGTCCTCTCTGCTCCCCTGGTACTGCCAAGCCGGGGGAGGCAGAGCTGCACAACTGCTTCTGATTACATGGGGAAGCTTGAGGCTGATTCCCAGAAGTGGCCACAGGCTTCAGAAATGAGCATATAGAGGGAGGATGTTGGGCCCTCACCTTGCTGCTTCAGCCAGGCCCGCTCCTGGATGAAGCCGATGAAGGGGGCGACGCCAGTGCCCGGCCCGATCATGATCACGGGGGTGCTGGGCTTGAAGGGCAGCCGGAACTGCGACTTCCGCACGTACATGGGCACCAGGGAGCTGCTCCCGTTCTGGTCAGGCACCTTGTTCTTGAGCCAGTTGGTGGCCACCCCTTTGTTCAGGCGGCCCGTCTTGGTCTGGTACTCCACCGTCACGGCACAGATGTGGATGGAATTGGGATGAACCTGCAGGGAAGGGATGTTGGCACCATGCAGCGAGGGAGCCCCGGCAATCCCATAGCTCAGTCCCCGCAGCTCCCCTTCAGTGCTCAGGAAGGAGAAGTTTAACCTAATGTTAACACTGGGACAGCGCGCCCCTCATGGGGCTTCTGTCCTGTGCCTGACTCATCACGGGACCATGGAGGTTCCCTGGGTATTTCCAGCCACCTCAGGACTTCAGACATAAAGTAATGAGTGAATTTTGACCAGCCCCTAAAATTCCACCTTCTTCCAAGTCCTAACAGCCAGGCTGATGGGTGAAGAGGAGCAGGGCCCCAGGGAGTGTGGGTGGTACCGGGACACAGCTGTGAGACCCTCTGCAGACCCTGTGGGAGCTGGGATAACTCCATGCATGGAGATAACTAAAGCTGCCTCTCTGATAGAAATTATCACCAGGACAAGCTCCCCATGTCCAGTCCCCAGCCAAGGACAGCGGTGCTGTGGAGCTGCAGCTGAAGCAGTCCCTCCACAGCCTCATTCCCTGCTGGAAGCACACTCACCTTGGAGGAGGAGGCGATGGAGTAGTAGCGGGCCTGCAGGCGGGGCAGGAGCTCGCACAGGTGGTCGATGGGGGGGCGCAGCGAGGGCATGTCCTGCAGGATGGCCAGGATGTTCCTGCGGGCCTCCACCACCCAGCTGAGGTACAGGGCCTGCGGGCAAGGAGGGCACACGCGTGACCACTTCCCTTTGTGGCTGGCAAACACCCCCTGGGCTCTCTGCACGGCCCTTCTGGGGATCCCCCAGCACCCAGCTCAGCCCAGCAGCACTGCTGGGAAGGCCAGCGCTCCCACCTTGCCCTCGGCAGCGGACGAGGCCATTTTCCGGAGGCGCTCCTGCTCCCCGCTGTCCGTGGCGTACTGGGCCAGCTCGTACAGCACGTTGGTGCGGGGAGGGTTGGTGATGTCCAGGTAGTATGTCAAGGCTGTCCGGTAGGATGTGGGGCAGGGGAAGGGGTGCTTCTTGTTGGATTCCTCTGGAGAAGAGGGAGAGAGAGAAAAATTGAAAATCAGCAACTACGTGCTGTTATGTCAAAGAGATTTCATGCTGGCAGCCACGCATTGTGTGTGAGGGCTGGAGACAGAGCAAGGCTCTAGGGAGGAGAGAGAAGCCCTAGGGATGATGAGCCTGTGGGCCAAAGCCCCAGTTCCATGCTGAAGCACCTCCCTTTCCAGGCAGCTCCCTCTCCCAGTAGCCCATTCTGTGTTTCACAGATGCTGCCTGACAGTTTAGCAGCAAAAAATTTTACCCTGTGCTCCCCAATGGGGCTCTCTGCCCTGAGGTGTCCAGCAAATCCCCAGACCGAGCAGGGGCTACAGGCTCCAGCAGCGCATTAGAGCCACTTCCTCTCTTAAAACCAGGAGCTCTGTCAGGCTTCTGGGCCAGCACATCTGATGCTTCAGGTCTGGCTGTGCTGCTCCAGGAGTGCAATGGGCAGCAGCTGCCATCTCCTTCCTGCCAGAGGCTGGCTCTGCTGGGAACGCTGCCCAGGAAGAGCTCTTTGTATCAGCACAAGTGCTCCCTCCTGGCAGTTCAGTCTCCAAGCCTGTGCCTCCTCCCAGGGCTGAATAAGAACCTCTCACACACTGAGGGCCCTGTGGAGCTCCGGGGCTGCTGCGGTTGAGGGATGCTCTGGTGGGCTGATGCTCTGTAATTAGGAGTGTGCTGTTACATAATTTGTTGTTGAATGGGCACGCTAAACATTTCACAACTGACCCACTTCAGTTGCTCTCAGCAAACAGGCTCTGTGCTACTGCTAGAACAGCGCAGCATTCAGAGTGGTCATGGCACATCCGTCTGCCTGGAGGTGCCTCGCGGGACCTGAGGGTGATCTGGATCCTGCTCTGCTGGGAAGGACAGAGGCCACAGCTGAAGGAGAACTGCTGACCCTCAGGGGTCATCCATACTCACCATCCAAGTTGTTCAGGGACATGACAGTGTCCAGATCCGTGCCCAGGATCTCACCAATCTGGTTCACCAGAGAGGAGTCGTTGGCTGGGTACACGGCCACGTGGTCCCCGGACTCGTACCTGGCATGAGACACAGGAGAATAGATGCAGCATGATGATTCCTAGAGAAATCTTTCAACTGGGAGTGCTCAGCTAGGAAAGGTCTGTGGGGTGGGAGAGACCCAAAGCAGGCAGTGCCAGAGCCGGGAGAAAGTCTTGACATGGGGTACCTGGTACAGAAGCCCAGAGGGGCAGTGTTAAGTGATTACTGAAGTACTGGATGAAGCTGGTGCCACATCCTTGTTCTTTGCTCCTGCTGCAGACTGCTCCTGACAAAATAAAGGAGCAGTCTCCCACAGAAAACTACCTGATTTTGGAATTGGAGATATCCAGCTCCAGGTGCATCAGGTGCCGCTCTCCACCCTCGTTCAGTTTGCGGTTCTCTGTAACCTTGGCCAGGAAGGGGTTCTTGGCATCAAACGGTCTAGAAGGAAAGACAAGGACCATCTGGGTTATGCTCCTGCAGGCTCATGGTGCTGTTGGTATCCAGCCATGTTCCCTTTGCCCCTTGAGCAGGCTCCCATGATTTGGTTCGTGTTCCAAAGCACACTACACCACAGCACAAACCAAATTATGATCCCGCTGCTGCCCACACTGGCACAGAAAGCACATCCTTTTCCTTCTAAGCACAGCCCAGCAGTCAACAGCTTCTGTCCCATTAAGAACAAGTGACACACAAGTGGATTGGAGGGACTGTCACATCCCAAAGATATATTTCAGGCTGGAATTAGTTTATACAGCTCATCTCCCACAGCAATACTGCCAGCAGCCATCATGTATTGGCCACCCCAGATGAGGAAAGGCTCAAGGCAGATGCTGTGCATGTACCAGCCAAGCAGCACACGGGACCACAGGCATCTCCTCACCACTAATGATTCATTAACTGGGGAATCTCAGAGCCCCAGTGGAGATCTGAGCCCATTCCTCTTGGGCAGAGACCTGCTGCACTGCAGAAATGGCACTGCCCACACAGCAGGTGTTGTTAGAGACACCAAGGACCCATCAGCCAACCCCTGCCCCACATACATCCTGCCCAGGGGGTTGGCACTTACGGCTTCTGGTTCTCGTAGCTCTTGAGTCGGCCCATCTCACCCGTGTAGACTTTGTTCATGTTCACATCCGTGTGCACCACCAGCTCATACTGGCGGATGCTGGGGGAGAGAAGAGAAAAAAAGTCAAACTGGAAACCACAAAGTACAGCTGGAACCAGCACACACTTTGCTTGATTTGCTGCAGCTCAAAAACAAATGCAAATTCCACCCCTTTGCCCCTCTCGAGACGTGAGAGATCAGGAAAACTGTGCAGAAAACCCAAACCAAGAGGAAACCTCAGCCTCACTGGGAGCATCACAACCATCACAGCCATCCCCAAAGATACCAAACCCACCACGTCCCCAGTCAAAACAGAAATCCAGAGCTGGGCTCAAACTTGCACCAGGCTCAGGCCAAACAGCTCCACTTTCTGCTCTACTTCGCAGTCTGGAAGGGGAGGCAGTGCAGAGGACAGGGAACAGCAGCCTGGGGCTGATGGCACAGCCACCAGTCAGAGGTGGCCAATCTCTCTGGCACCCAAAAGGACCTGCTCCCAAACCCACCTGGACTCTTCTCCTGTAGCCTCCACCCCCAAATGCTCGCACACCGCTGGCCAGAACTGCTCTCTCCAGGTGATAAAGTCTTCTTCCAGGCTGGCCAGGGCAAAAGAAAGAGTCAGTAACCCAGCCCCAGCTGGGAGCAAAGGGGCATTCCCAGAAGAGATCCCTAGGGACTTTCTCCCTCCATCACGGGAAAAGGCATTTGCCTTGGACCCAGACAGTTTTGGTGCCTTCATACATGCAGAGATCACCAGAAAAGCAGTCAGAGCACTAAGTGGGAACTGTGGCTATACCAATCACCCCTCCCTTCACCAGGTCTGCCAAGGAAGGCTTTGTTATTCAGGCTCAGTCTTCAACCACCTCAGCTCCCCCTTGCCCACTCCTGGCCTGAGGTCACCTTCCCAAAAGGCAGATTCCAACACGCAATGTTCATTTCTCTTGGCTCAGAGCCTCTCACACACATCACAAACATCACACCAGACCTTGCAGACCTCAGAGGTAAAGCCACAGGTTGATGCAATGTCCCAGGGTGCTCAGGTGAGCACAGAGAGGTAAAAATAAAATAAAAATCATTGTCTGAGTTGGAAAACTGCTGCCTCCCACTATAAAACACTTCACAAGGAGATGGAGTCTGCCTTCTCCACAGGGATGGAGGAGTATATCTACATAGGTTGGGTTAGCAATAGAGCCAACTCCCTGCCAAGGTCTCCAAGATGCTTTAGCCAGCCCTGACCAGCCCCTCCACCCGAGCTACTCACTTGACATCATCATCTCCCAGCCCAAGCTCAAAGATGCGCTGGGCTCCGAGTTCCTCCAGTCTCTTGTCCACATACTTTCCCATGGCATTGAAGTGCTCATAAGTCTTGTTCCCCAGCCCAAAGACCTGCAAGGGAACGCTCATGAGCATGGAGAAGACTCTTCCCATCCAGCTGACATCCTCTGGCCAGTATCAACTAGCAAATGAAGTGAAAAAGGACAGCAAGACCTCTCCCAGCTCCCCATTAGCTCTTCGTGGACCTTGGGTAAGAATCTACCACTGGTGAGGAAGCACCAGCACCTCCCCTGAGCCTGGCCTCAGGCATGGCAAGAGGATGCACTTACAAGAACTCCTGCACCCTCCTCAAGGGACCAGCAAGAGCCTGGACTGCCTGGAGACCGATTGCTGGCCTTTGCCTCCCACAAACCACGCAGCAAATGTTTGCTCACTGCTTCATACAGAGCAGCTCCACATCTCCAGCCGTGGATTTTATCCTCATTTGCAATTATTATGCTGCCTAAGGAATTTGGCCAGGGTTTGGGTGAGGTGGCTATATCTCAGCCAGTTTTTCAGCTCAGCACAGGAAGAGAGCTACACGCTCCAAGTGATTTACACTGTGGGAGAAGATCTGGCCCCGGGCTGCTCAATTAGCTTCTGAACAGCAGCAACCTGTAGCTCATTTGCAGATGTTGTATTCAGTGCCTGCAGGCCTGTTTGGGGCTGTTTGTACCAGCAAACCCTCGTGATTTAGGGAGTGGGGAGAGAACTCTGACATCTGCATTTAGAGCCCTCAGATGTACATCTGCAGGAGTCCACAAAGCCTGGGAAGGAAGACAGTAGGGACCTCAACCAAAACAGGTGTGCAGGACATAGACATGCTGTGCCTTTCCCCCAGCCACATGCAGGCACAATAGAGGGCTCGTGGCTTTCCTTCCCCACATTCCAACACAAACTGGAGTTGAGCCACTCACTGCAAACCGCAGACCCGACAGGTCGGTGTCGGCCTCCTGCAGCCAGTCATAGAAATCCTGGGCATTGTCTGTGGGATCCCCCTCTCCGTAGGTGGCCATGCAGAACACAGCCAAGGACTTGTCAATCTCCGAGAGGCGACTCAGGTCTGACTGCAACCGAAGGAGAGAATGAACCCCTAAGGACCCCACAAGGTGGTTACTGGCCAAGCCTGTTCCTACAGTGTAGGTGTGCAGAGCAACACTTGATTACAAAAGGGGTTGGGAAAGGCCAAACCCACCCAAAATTGGCAGGGGAAATAAAACCAACCGCCCCCACTGGACTGCAAGTCAGTGTTCCTACTCCACCAGGAAAGCAATGGGATTCTCCATGCAAAGCTTTAAGGGACCATGAGAATGGCAGGGACCAAGCCCACCTCTGCATCGCTCAGGCTGATCTTTCCTCCCCTAAACAACACTGCTAAAAGGCCAGCTGTCCCTTGGCCAGGGTGCTTGGGGTTTTTTAGGGGGCACTAACAGGATGTTACCTATCCTGAGGCCGTTCATGGCTAAATTACCAGGTCATACTCCTCTGGATCCGCTGCCATGCCCCGGAGGCCGTAGCGATGAGCGTCTTTGGAGAGACGATTGGCAAACTCCTCTGCTGTGCCCGTCTGGGAACCGTAGAAAACCACTATGTTTCGGCCCTGGAGAGAAAAAGAAATCCCTGTTAAATGGTGATTCCTTATTTGGCAAATGCATGGATGAAGCACAGACAAAGGAAACGCCTGGGATCAGGAGTTCTGGACTGCAACCTAAAGGCAATCAAGAGTCTGTGCTCGTATAGGACTCCACGCCAGGTTTGACAGAAAACTCAAGGCTAGGCTTTTAATTAGAACATGACTATTGTCACACTCAGAGGGGAGACTCAGGTCAGACTAAAACCCAAACCAAAGAAAAACCCTCAAGATTTATTCTCAACCTCAGGGCTGTAGTGTGACTCCCGAAAACATGGAACTCCCTGGATGAGAACACAGACTTGCCAAAGCTTTGGGGAAGTGCCTGAGCACTGGAGCTCCTGCTCTGCTACAAGCCAGTTACTTTGAAGTAAGACAGAAAACATATCCAGCCCTTGCTTCTTCCTCTGCTTCCTCTTGTGTCCAGACCAGAGGAGTCCAAAGCTGTCAGTTCTGTGTACAATTCCCATTCCACAGCGAGCCAGTTTGGAACCAACCACGCAGATAAACAACTGCCAGCCAATGACTTTAAAGTCTCAGCCATTTCCCTATTGACTTTGATCTCATATTACACTTTTTTTCTTTCCACCACATTTTCACTTTAATTTTTTTCTCTAAGAACAACTCTCAGGAATAGACCCAAAGAGCTATTCCTGGCTGCCCACACAGCCTTCTCCTGGATGCACTCTGCAGCAGGCATGTGTGTGTGCATCCAAACCAACCCCTCCTGCTGACAGTCTGCAGAGAAAACTGGGAAGGACATGAGCTCTCCCACCTTCCCAGCACCCCTTGTAGCCAGGACAAGCAGCTTACCGTCTTCTTCATCTTCTCAATGAAGCTGCTGTCTCTCGCTGGAGCTACTCTGAAAGACAGGAGGAACCTCCTTTCAGATGAAACACATTCATTCTTTGAGGTCAGGACTAAGCAAGAGGGGAAGAAGTGGCCTCCAGACCTCAGGAAGGCTGCCCAAAGGGTTGTGAGAGTCCCCACTGACCATCCCTGCCCCAGGGGTACCCATCACTCAACCACAGGGCTTCTGCAACAGCCATGGAGCAGGGACTTGGAGCAGACAGGAAAAGCTGAGCTCCTGCCTTACCTCCACTGGTGAATCCTCCCACAGGGAAAGCCCAGGCACTCAGCCCTGCCTGTCAGGAAGCCTTTATCAGCTGCTCTGAGAGGTTTCACAGCTGAGCAGGTTACGAGGATCTCATGAGACCAGGTCTCCAGACAAATCTCAGGGGACAAGCCACGGTGTGAGAGAAGGGAATGGAGAGCTCCCTGCTTCCCACACCACTGCAGGCAGGCAGGATCAGTCCTGAACTATGTTCCCCAGGGCACATTCCCCAAGCCTGAAGTCAAACAGGGCTAAAAACCAGCTGTTTCAACCTCAAAGCAGCATGCCAGACCCAAGTCCCAGAGCTGGAGAGCTCTGTGGAGCAGACATACGCAGCTGATCAGACCCACAGAGCCCCCAGCAAAGCACCCACTGCCAGCCGAGGTCCTGCAGAGCTGGTTCCCATTCCCAGCATGGATCTCTGGCACAGAGTGTTTGCATTATTACATGGAGGTGGCTTTCCCTAGCTTGGAAGGGGAACAAACCACAGCAGAGCCAGAAACATGGAGGTCGGGATTCGCACTGCTATGGGTGCCCTGTCAGGGAGGGAGCCAGGAGAGCTTCGCTATCCTAAGAACACCCTTGGGTTTCCAGTGTGACAACAACCCAGCCCTGGGGACCCCCAGGAGCCTGCCAAGAAGAGATGGGTCTAGCTGCAATCAGATTAGGTGCTGGGGGCTTTTCACAGCAGGCAAGGAGGACAGGAGCTCCCTTGCTGTCCTCCCCGCTGGAGCTCTGGTAGCGGGGAATAAGAACATGGGACCCGTTCCCATTTCACAATGGAAGAATGCAAGGCTGGGTCTCCTGTGGGAAGAGAGAAGCCTCCAGGCAAAAAACAAATGGTTTTGGCTCCAGCCCATGTGAGAATGTGAAGAGCTCACAAACAGTTTCCTAAACTCTGCAGCCCAGGGGGAGGGATCTCGCAGATGTGCCGTGGCATTTGTGGAGAGCACACACACAGAGCAGCAGGGTGGGGGACCTTCAGTAAAACATGCCTTCAAGCACCCTCCTTGACCCAAAGGTATCAACGAGCTCCATAACTGGGCCTGACAGTTCTGAGAACTAACAATCTCATACAGCACACACACAAAAGACAAGCAAAGCCTACCTCAAAAAGCTACCCAAGGCAGCTGTGCTCGCAGGAGAGAGCTGCTTCACACCCCTGCTCCGCTCTCCCAGCAGTTAAACAGTCTCCCAGAGTTGTCATTTGTCCCCTGTTGGGAACTGGGATATGACAAGTATCTTAAGGGAGCAGTCCCAGCCCTGCCCACGCTGTCGCCAGGACAGGGGCTCTAGAGAATTCACAAGACTCAGCTCTCACTTAGCTTTTGGCTTCCTGGTGAACCTCTTTGGTTTTCTGCCCTCTGCAAACGAGATCCAATTAAAACAACTGTTGGGTCAACTGCTAAACAAAATGCTTTTTAAGGAGGAGAAAAAAAAGTTTCAGATCCTTTCAGCAAGCTCCCTTTGGAAGAGAAAAGGGTGCAGCACATGGAGCTCGTCTGTTTTCAAAGGAGACAACCCCACACTGAAGTGTGTGGTAGAGAACAGACTGTGGCTCAGACACAGAAGAAATAATGAGCCTGGCTTTGGAAAAAAGGCAACACAACTCTCTGAAATTGCTTCATCGGGGTGGCTTGAAAATCCGAGCTGCAAAAACACACAGGCGCCAAAGGCAGAAACAACATACATTTTCACTGCTCAGCCAGGGAAACTTTGGAGAGAAAGTGTGTTCTCAGCAATGACTGCTCTTACACCTGAGATAGCTCAAGGCAGTGACTATGAGAATCAGAAGTGGTGGGTGGAGGGAAGGGGATTAACTCCATTGTTGGAGTGAGCTGTAGCTTGTACAGATCTCCCACCCTTGGTGAGAATCCACAGCGCAAACAGCTCCCGGGGCTCTCTGTCTCTTTGACTTCAGGAGAAAGAAAGGAGAGGGAAAGAAGTTCCCAAACAGCTCAGCAACAAGATCAAAGTCTGTCCCAGCTGAACACCTCTCCTTCAGAAAGTTCCCATGCCCACAGCTTTCCTGACAGACACACAGATACAACCAGAAGCGAGGACACAGCAAAGAAACCAAGCACCAACAGCAGGGTCTCCTCTGGAGCAGCCTGTCTCCGAGCAGAGCCTCTCCTCTTCCTCCTCCTCCTGTCCCAGAGGGAAGAGGTATCCCACTCACCCAGTTTTGGGGTGGGAGGAGCGACCCTCCAAGGTGGAACAACCCCGCAGCCCATCGGGCAGATCAACTCACCTGGCCACGACCGGCTCTTCCCGCGGGGCCGAGTACACGCAGCCCATGCCGGGCAGGGAGGAGGCAGACAAAGAGTCCCAGGGCAGCTGTGTCTGCAAGGGGAGGTGTGGGGGGACGGATCTAACTTAGCTCTGGAGCCACACAGGCCTTCCCATTCTGCTCCTCCTGGGCGCTAAAGCCAAGCGTCAGCCTTTTGTTGAGGGGAAGAGAGCCGGCACAAAAGGTCCCGGCACGGGTCATAGCAGGAGTGGTCCTGTCCGCTCAGATCCTCGTGGTGGGGGCTTTGGAAGTTACCGAGTGGATCCGCGCAGTCCCGAGGAACTGCAACATCTGGCAGCAGTGGCAGAAAGGAATTAGGAGTGGAGAATGAAACCTCCCAGGATCCTCCGCAGCACACGTCCCTCTCCCATCGGCGTGGAGCAGGGGGACGGGACACAAAACCCTCCCCCAGCCCTGTTACCTTGGAAACTGTTTATATCACAGCTGCTTTTATATATATTCTTTTTTTTTAGGGGAAAAAAAAAACCTTGATGCTTGTAGCTGAATGAAACGATTCCAGACACTGCGTGAGCAACGCTTCGGGTAACTATGGCAGTGCCATTACGGAGGCAGCTCAAAGGAGTTTGTTCTCTTCAGGATCCTATTAAATTAAATTAGAGATGGTCTCTCACACACACACAGGCAGCAGAGAGCTAATCAGGCTAAGGAGCTGGAGCAATTCCTGCCACAGGAAGCCCTACAAGCACCAGGGAATGGATTTCTGCATAGCTGCAGGATAAAGATAAGCCCGTTTCTGCCCCAAACAATGTTAAAGAGGGGGGAGAAGGGAGAGGGTGAGACCCAGCATACCAATGGCTGTCCTGCCTGTGTCTCCCCGGGGATGATTGTCTGCACAACTCTGGCGCGGGCAAATGAGGAGGGAAAGAAATCTCTGATTGAGAAACATGCAGAGGAGGAGCAGCCAGAGAATAAAAATAATCTGTGCATTCCCCAGCAATGCCCCCACGAGGAAGCGCGGTGGCCACGGCTGCGTGGCAGTCCTGAGCTGCTCTCCCTAATGACATCTGCAGAGCAGGCTGCAGGGAAGGCTGCCCCAGTGGTTTTAATTAAGTCTGAAAATAGTCAAAACACAAGCAGTCAGTGGGATCCCAGCCTGTCCCACACATGCACGTGTTACACGTCACAGGTACGGGATGCTTCCCGATGTGCTGGATTCCGTCCCTTCTGTGGAGACTTCGGGCAGGAAAACAGCTCCACTTGGCTGTAAGGGTGAGGAATCAGCAGCCTGATCCCTCACTGAGCTGTGGCTGAACCCAGGGATGCATCGTCATGGCAAGATCATGAGTGTTCCCAGGTCACACAGGCTGCTGGAGCCATGCAGGGAGAACCCAGCCCAAAAGAGGGTGTTTCAACAGGGCCTCTGTTCTTCCACAATCAAGAACAGAGCAGTAACAACAGTGGCATTTCCTTTGTAGACCTTGCTGAGCTGACACGGTTTTATCAAGGTGCTCAGCAGCAGCTCCCAAAAAACACCAGGAGGGTACTGAGGTGCTGGATGCTGTGCTCAGGCTGGAGACTCTGCTTGCACTGTTAAACACTGCAAACAAACCATTAAAGCAGCAGCCACTGTGATGTGTCTGATTCGCTGTTCAGCACCTTCATCCTCTGGTATTCTGAGGCTGAAGTTGGGGGGCCAAAGTGAGACAACAAAAACCATCACTCATTGCCACCAGAAAAGGACAGTTTGGTGAGTCAAGGCAGAGCTGCAGAGAAGCTGAAGAAAACCAACCCCTCTTAAGGTCAAGGCTCTCCACTTCAGACAGAGACAGCCCTGATGAGGCCTCTCTGCCTTCCTGGGTCTGGGACAGCTTCCCTGCCTGCCCACAGACCCCACCTGCCATCTCCAGCCAGCCAGAGGCAGCGGCTGACAGTGTGGCCCTGTGCCTTGTCGATCTGCCTGATCACCAGAAAGGAAACTCCACCCCAGACTCAAGGATTACAAGAGGGAAGGAAAGCCAAGGCTGAACAAGCTTGTTTTTCCCACTCGTTTTCCTCCCAGTTCCAAGCATCCCATAAAATTACACTGCAAAAGCTGCAGGAAGTCTCTGTCTCTGTCCCAAAGGGCGGATGTGCCACCAGCCACAGTCTTGGCTTATGGGGCCACACTGCCCTCTGACCAGCTTGCTGCAAGGACCACAGCAGGGCTGCAGCAGGATCAGGCTTAATGTACAGGAAGAAACCACTTCACAGCCTCCTCTCACTCTGCACTTGCCTGGCTGCCACTTTTCCAAAATGCAGTAGTGTCAGATGACTTCCAAAACAGTCTCACCTCTCCCCTAGTTATCCACAATGGGACGTGCTGCTGTTCCACATCTCCCACGAGGAGCAGTTTCCCAGTGCTCCTGCCAGCCCTGGCTCACAGGGACAGAGCAGGCAGCACAGACCCCACGGAGCAAACTGAGGCAAAGTGTCTGTGAGCAACTCAGAGCCAAGACCCCCCATCCATTCTCAGATGGAAGCCCACGTGCTGAGGCCCTGCAGCGGCACAAGGTTGTAACACATACCAGGGGCACTCAGAAAGCTTCTCTGCAAGGTCACAACAACCTTCTGGAAGAGCTGCATGTGATGGGTGGGGGGTGGAATCAGTCACACAGGCCCAGCCTGTGCCATGCCAGCATCTAATTCCAGATGGGTAGCGCCCTTTCCCCAGCCAGCTTAGCTCTCATGGCAACAGTGTTCTTACACTCTCCAGAGATGGCCACGTGCACTGACACACAGAGAGGGCCACAGCCCTCTCTGCTGCAGGTAGGAGAGGGAAAGTATCCCACTAATCCAACAAAACGCGTTCCCAACGTAAGGCTAAGCAGGCACAGACAGTTGTGCTGTTGCCAACCTCGTGTGCACCCATGTGCACAAGGTTCCACAGCCAGGGTTAGTGCTGCCCTTTAAAACCCTCCCAGCCAGAAAATGTACTTTCCCTCCTCCTGCAACACCAGAAACAGAAGGACTGAGGTAAAAAGCCCAGCGGAAAACTGATTTTAAGTTTGGCATGTAAAGCAGGGAACTAAATGCACCCAGGTCTCCACCAGCATGGCTTGCTCCTGGCCCTAAGCCCTTTGCAGAAGACAGGGTGGAACAAAGACTTCCCTCTCCGAATCCAGTTTCCTGATGCTGCATCAGGATGCTGCATCACCTGGCATCAAAGCCAAGCAAGATTCACAGGAGCTGCCAAGCAGCTCATCCCAGGAACTATCTCCCAACACTATTTCTTTTCTTCCTAGCCAAGGGTAGATAAGATTTCCAATAGGAAACCTGCTTAAGAGCAAGTCCGCATTTCCCCAGATTTATCTAAACGTGACTTTTATCAGAAAAAAAACAACGAGAATAGCCAAAGGAATCCTTAAGAGTTTTGAAGTACAGCCAGAGGCTTTCCTGCCTTGCCTTTTCCTGCCTTGCTTGGGAAAGGCCAATTCCCGATCCGGGCCACACGGTGGGGTAAGGCAGAACTGCAGCCTGGCTCCTTCACCGGGATTTCTGCACTGGGAGGAGAACACGCAGCTCAGAGGAAACAGGAGGGAAAACAAACATCTTTTGGGACCAGGTTCCCTCACCAGGGGCCTCCTACAATCCAGCTGAGCCTTCCAGGACTCATCATAAGCATGACAGAAAGCTCCACGCCTGAGAGTTGTTACTTACACTGTTGGCATTTTGGGCAGGTCGGGGACTTCCTCCTTTTTCTTGCGGAAGAAGAACCAGTAAGTAAAGAGCCCGGTGATGAGGGAGATGAGGAACACGTCTGTCATGGTGAAGAAAGAGTCCTGCTGTGCAGTGCTGTCGGGAGGGGAGAGGTTTGGGTCCATCCTGGCTTCCCCCATGACGGTCAGAGGCACTGTAAGAAAGGAAACACAAATGAGCAAGAGCAGCCACACAGTGCCATGTGGCTTTTCGCCACACACAGCCCCTGGAGTGCTACTGGGGGAAGAGCCCACTCTTCCAGCCACCCCACAGATCTAGGACTTCATCCCTCCTTCCCATAAGGCGACAGGATGCCCTGGACCCACTGCTGCGCTTATAAACCAAAGAGCAGGACTGTGGCATGAAACTTCTGTGAGCATCTCCACCAACATTACAGCACAAATGATGAGTACTTCTGATTTAGTATCCACCTCCATTGCAGGTTGGATTTACTATCCACCTCTTTTTGGGGCTCTGGCTTCCCAGTCCCCTCCACTGTCTCCCCTGGTTTAACTTCCATCTCCTTGAATTAGTCCTTTCCACTCAACAAGGCAGAGTTTAAGCAACCTGTGACCTGCCCAAGGCCATACCCAGAGTCCGTGGCAGCAGGAGGGTGAGAACCCGGCCCTCAAATCCCCAACCTACTGCTCTATGGCCCCTACCCTTCCCCTGGGGATCCACCCATCACTCCCTCCCTCTCTCCCACTGCTGTGCCAAAGCTCTGAACTCCTCTGACCCCCAGTCCTGATCACAATATTATCTTACCAGAGGCAAGGACGCACTCTGTCCAAGCAAAGAGATAATTAACTCAAAACTTGATCTGTAAGGGCAAAGTGACTCTCCTGTTGTACTTGGGCACCCTGCCAACCCAGGGGACCATGGACATTTGAACTTCCACACAGAAAAGTGACTCAGAGCTGTGGTGGTGCCACAGGAGAGAAAAGGACATGTGCCATGGCTGAGCTGTGAAGGAAGAGCTAAGCTGTGACTGCCAGAGGAAAGCTCCCAGACAGCTTTTCGGGGTTGGGGGGGTGCTGAAAACAGCAGAAAACTCCAAGCCTGTGCCTGGGCTGAGAAATAAAAGTGACCAAAGTTTAAGGTTATGCTAATGCATTCAGGAGCTGGGATGAAAAGGGAAGGTCTATCAAGGGAGACCAGGTACAGCAAAGAACAACCCCTTGTTGTTACCCTTAGTCCAGAGAACACAAAGCCCTGTGTCACAAGACACCAGCTGCAAAAGGAGCTCTATGGAGCACAGGCAGAAGTCCACACCAACCTGGCAGTGATCAGAGACAGGCACTCTGACAACCCAAGTAAAGCTCAACCCCCCAAGAAGTTTAATTTGATTTAGAACTTGGAAAGTAACTACATTACAAAGGGCACTAAAACACCACTGGCAAAGCTTCCCATTAAATTCCCAGAGATGACACTAAGGCAAGGGGTTGGAAGAAAAATGTGAGTGATGTGACTACAGACAAGGAAATTATGCATTCCTCTCCATCAGGCAGGTCACCCTGTCCTCCCTCCTTGCAGACAGGCTTTCCATCACTGGATCTCGGAGCCAAGCAAGAGCTGGGTGTTATTTCTGTACAACTCTAGACAAAACTGTTAGCTAAAGCCCCCACAACTGGAGCTTAGTTGCCAAAAAGGCACAGCTTGCAGTAGGATCCCTCTTCTCCCTCTTATCTCGTTCCAGTAAATCACCAAGGAGCTGGTCTGGCAAGTGACACCAGGGGAATGTGCTGGTGGGGGAAAAATATTGCTGGTTTATTGCCTTCACTCCTGATGAAATCCCAGAAGTTTTATTTATAAGCTCTTCTCCTCTTCCTCCCTGCCACTCCACCTCACCTGTAGGAGGATCTCAGCCAAAACCTGCCAGGCAACCCATCCTCTCCTTTGTTATCTCACTCATCACTTGAATTGTTCATTATGTCTCAGGGCAAAGAAGGGTTGCTGGTTTCCAGGGAGCCTCAGGTGCTGCCCATGCACAGCACAGACCCAATTCTTCTTCAGAGATGGAGGAAGCAGTGCCAGACACAGGCAGGAGGCTGCCTGGATAAACATCTCCAACACTGCAAGGTGGGTTGGGTTTTTTTCAGTGCCAGTTTCCATTGCCCGAATTCCACGAGGGCAGCCAGTTCCTCTCACGCAGGGATGGCCATGTCAGCAAGATTATCCTCAGCAACAGCCTGTGCTTCACCCACTTTCCTTGAAAATCCCTTCCCCAAGGTACATGAGGCAATGACAAACCCTTGCTCAGAGGAAGCCATGAATAAAAACAAGGCTTGCAGGGGACCGTGCTAAGCTGGTTTTGGGCAGAAGCTGCACCTCCTTCCCTTCTGAGCACCAAACCCAGCACTCAGAGCAGCTGAACCCCAGGAAAGCCTCCTTACACAGAGCGCAGCAGCCTCCCTTGTCACAAACTGCACGTGGAGGAGAGTTCCAAGCCAGACACACCTGTGGTGAGCAGCAGCCAGCCCAGGCTGGAAAGCACACAGGATGCACAGCAGTTCCCTCCTGGCTCTGGATAGCTCAGACATGGATATTCAAGAACGAGTCCGTGCCCTCCTCAGCAAGGTGAGGGCTATGTCTCCAGCCAAAATTCATCACTGTGCCCACATCAGCAGAGCTTCAGGCCTCCCAGGGCAGAGGAGACAAGCAGGAGCCAGAGAGGTTTGGCTTTCTCAAGCCTCTGGACGTGGCCTGCTGTCCCAAGCAGTGCTGCCTTGGAAAGAGGCATCCTCAGGGAGGCAGCTCCCAGGAATGCAGCGTGGATGGATGTGGGGGTGGAAGCTGTGCTATCTCCTGGCCTTCACCGCACTGCAGCTCTCCAAGGCTTCAAAGGGGAACCCTACAGCTGCAGCCAGACCACACACTCACCCCCCAGAGCCAGGGAAGAGAGCCATTTCTGGAGGCTTCTGCCTCTGGTGCACAGAGCTCTCCACTCTTCAGTCACAATCCCCATAGCACAGAGATTATATGCTGACCTCTAACCCTGGAAGGAAACATGGTCATGGTCTTGTGATGGAAGCAAAGACACAAAAACTCTTTTGATTTTGATGATGGGCTCCCTCTGGTCTTTCCCATTTAGTTATTCAAGTCTTATATCCCAGCTAAAGGTTTTTCTTTTTGCTTTCCCTTCGCCATCCCTACCCTGGGGAAAAGGTTCGCTCAGACACAGCAAAGGGTGTGAAATTAGACCTCACACTTCTTTTTTTAAAAGGTTGTCATAATTCAGGAACTCACTTTACCCAGCACAGGAAGATTATTACTCCTCAGTTTATCTCAGTCTTACCTAGTTGGCCATAACAATTGTTTTCCAGAAGCGATTTTCCAGCAATTCATTTTTGAAATGCTTTTTCTAACATTCTAACATCCAGCGAAGAGAAACTTGACTCTTACTTGAAATTTAACTATCCTGGGAATTATGCAGCCTCTGGATAGAGTCAGACCAGGTTTTTGAGGGGGAAAAGAAAAAAATTTATGATGCAGAAGTAAAAGTTCCCCTGACAACAGTTTCAAGGGTGGTCATGTTATCCACAGAGTTTATTATACCTTCCATCAAGGTAAGACAAGACTTCCATATCCCTTTTTTTTTTGCAGTCATGGCTCCAGTTCCTGGATCCCTGTTTACGCACACAGCAAAGCAATCAGCCCCAGCCAGATGTGAGCACAGAGAAGTCACAACATTTTGAAGGATCACACTCAAGCAGTGCTGTGTTTTAGCTCAGCTTTTCAGCCCCTGAATGCAGCTCCTAAATGGGTGAATTTGCTCGATCCATGGCAGCTCACAATCACTCAAATCACCAGGGACCTTCCCTGCACATCTCCATGCTACCAAACAGATGCACCTCATACTCACATTAAAAAAACATGTATTCCTAATTCTCACTCATATCTTGGAAGCAAAGGACTGGAAGCTCTGTCAGTGCCAGGCATCCTCAAATCCCCTGTGATTCCCATATAGAGTAAAAGGTGCTAAAAAGGGTTAAAAAATATTAAAATACATATAAAAACTGTTTTGCAACAGACGAGACAGGATGGGGAGTGCCCTAAAAGCCAAATGATCAGCAACCCAAAGGGAACTCTTCTCCCCCCTTGCTCTTGCACACAGCTGGTGGCAGCACCAGGAGGTGGTGCAGCAGATGCCCCCAAAAGCACGCTGGAGCACAGCACCACGGTGATGAAACGTGGCTGGGAGGTTTCCCCTTCTGCAAACGTAAGGATGTTTCTGCAAGTCACATTGTACTATCTTCCAGTGACAAAAAAGCCTTGGCTCTGAGGCTAAGATGGCAATCTGGACAGGAAGTTGGCTCTTTGTAAGCCTGAAGCAGAATTTCTTTTTTTTTTTTTTTTTTTTTTTTGTAATGGAATGTCTGTGAGGAGTTTTGAGTATCTCAGCACAATCTGACTTCTCAGTCTCAGACCAGGACTGCAGCCTGTGACTCTCCAAAAATGAGTGACCAAGCTGTGCTTGACTCTGCCCTGTGCCACCATCAGCACACCACGACCTGCAGTGCCAGCCTTGCTCAGAGGGACAGGAGCAGGAAGAATGTTGACCAAGCGAAGCTTGGGACTGCTCACCACTCCCACCTCTGATAAGTGATCCCCAGGCACCAGCTGTAGCACCAAACAGCCCCCCAAGATCAGCCCAACACAGCAGAAAGGGCTCCCCGTAATTCCCACATGCCCTACGGACGCCGCCTGCCCTGGCATGGGGCAGCACAGAGGCTGCACCTCCATCTCCAATGCCCCTGAGCTTACTGAAACACCCAGCAGGAGCCAACCACCAGCACCCTTTGGACCCCTGCAGATAAACACAGGGGCTGCAGGTAGAACCTCTGTTTTGCAATAGGTGCAGATAAAAGCCCCACAGTGGCTGAGCCAAAGAGGAATTGCAGTGCCATTAGTCACCCTCCGCCCGGCACTGGCACCGGTGCCAGGCTCCATCCAAAGGGAGCTCAGCAGGGTGCAGGCAGCCAGAGCCTTCCCAGCCCACAGCAAGGGCCAGGCTGTCTCAGCTGAACACCAGCAGGGGCAGCAGGCAGTGGTCTGAAGTCAAACCACCCCGACAGCAACGAGCTCGACTTGTGTCTTACAGCAACATCTTCACGGTGCCAACACGAGCCCTGGAGAGCCCATTTCCCTTCCAGCAGTCCACTTATTCCATCCAGCAACACTTACCAAAGGACTGCAATCCAGTTCCTCAGAAAACAGGAATCTGTGCAAGTCACCACCACATCTAACAGCAAAACTCACTCGAACAGCCACTCCTTCAGACTGGCTTTCTCCAGTTCAGACTCCTGGTAAGAGCCCTGCACACCCACACACAAGGAAGGGGACAAAAGGGCACTGCTAGTAGATGCAATTTGGCAGAATGTGCTCCCTGCAGCCACGTGATGATGACCCTCATGTCCCTGACTCAGCACAGGCACTGCATCAGTGAGCACAGAGGAAGTGCAGCTGTCACGATTTCCAGTGCTGGAAGCTCTGTGTGGCAGGGAATGTCAGCATTACCACCAGATCTGCCAGACCCCTCCTTCTGATCAGGAAGGACCACCCCGAATTCCACAGGTGCAGGTGGGTGGGCGTGAGCAGAGCTCCCTTCCCCACCACACACACTGTCTGCCCCAGGGATGGCCCCTCCTCTTGTGCTGACCATGGCACAACACAGATCAGGCGGGACTAGCCTTGAGAAGAAGCCTTAAAACTGGGCTTTTAAAGTCAGAAACCAGTTATTTCCTTCCACTAGCATCATGGCACAGCCCCAAAAGACAACTTCAGGACAGAGGGGAGACACATGGCAGAGATAAGGAATGAAACCAAGTGAAAACTCCATCTCTTTGTGCAGCGCTGACCTGCAGCCCAAGCTTGAGAAACAGCAGAAAAACAGGAAGATTATAAATAGAAATTAAACAACTAAAACACCTGGGAGAAAAAAAGAAAGCCACTGGACCGCCCTCTCACAGGTCTCTATTCCCAGGGCACCTGCAAAGCTTGTGGAGAGCTGGCACAGAAGGCAGAACCAAAAGGAAGCTGCACTGGAGGAAAAGGAAGAGAATCACAAACAGGAATGCAGTCTTGTGACCAGCAAAGGTTTCTTCTTTCACCCACTAACGACACAAGACAGGCGGGTCACTGACCTCTGTCAGAAGAGGAGCCCCACGGACACAAGGCCAGGAGGAAGGGGAGAGGTGGCAGCAGCAGAAGGAGCAGGGCTGTGGTGCAGGTGGCATTTCTGCCCAGATTCCTGTGCCTGGTCTCCTCTGAAACCCACTGGCAGCGAAAACTTTCTGCATGTTCGTGTGTGGTATTCGGCCAGGAGACCCTTGGGGCAAAACCAGATCTTCTCTCTCTCCTCTTTGAGTGCAAATGCAACCAATTAGACTAAGAAATTCTGTTTACATCAGCCTGTGCCAGTCTCAAATTAGTTCTTTCTCCCTTCCTTTTCAGTAAAAGAAGACCTGGCAAGGAAAGTGGTCCTTTCCAAAACAAAAGCAGTCCACAGAAGCAGGCGCCCAGATCCAGGTTACTTAACATTGGCCTCACCAGCCCTTGGATCAGCCTTTTCTCCAGAGCTCCGCCACGTGGAGATCGCATTTCCCATCAACACAAGGATGTATTTGGCCAGATAAATGGCTGTGCTTGGTCTGCTCTGCACAGGCTTCCTGTTTTGGGTGGGATCACCACACAGGTGGGTTCCTGGGCTCCTGGGGACGGAAGGCACAGTGGGAAACCTCACAGCTTCCTTGCCCCAAGAGTCTCTGCTGGACCACGGGTTTACTGTGGAACAGGGCTGGATGATGAGCATGAGCCAGGGTTTGGCTTTCTCTAGGCATGAAGGTTCCCTACACCTAGTGCTTCCCTCTCATTGTCTTCCCATAAATTTAAAAAACAAACAAACAAACCAACCAATTCCAGCACATCCCCACAACTTCCCATTAACCAGCAGCAGCTCGGTAAGGAAGGGTGAAAACAGAGCCTCACACAAAACCAGGAAAAGTGCCTCTGTGCACTACTACCAGCACAGAATTCCCAGTTTAAACTGAGGTGTTGGCTGCAGCAGCAGCACCTAAGGAAGGAAAAGGAACATAAAAGCTGTTGGGTTTTCTTGTGAAGCAAAAGTTAGTCTCACTGTGCAAGGTCTCTTCTACCCAGACCCTGACACACCGGCTCAGACATTGGCCAAACTTCTATTTTAGGCACAAAACAGATGTGGAATGCATATCAGTCAGTCTGGATCTTGAAATACTGCATATTTGAGCTTTCCCTGACAGACTTCCATGTTTTCTGGCCCGTGGGTCCTATTCAAGGACAGCAGAGCAGCTGCAGAAGCAAGGAAGAGAACAAGAGGAACAGCTTTACTGGTGTAAATAGCAACTCTACACTGTGGGTGTACTGAGGTGGGGCTCAGTAAGACCAGTACAGTGGAACCAAAGGATTTAGAGGCATTACTCAACACAAAAATTAATTCAAACTTGCCAAGCTGCCTTAAAAGAAAGCAACCCAGAATTACTGAATTTGCACACTTCCTTGTGTCTCTTGACCTTTCAGCCAGGCCATGGGGCACCTCACCAGCTTAGGCACCTGAACACCTTCCTTCACACAGACTAACGTGAGCCAGCCCAGAAAAACAAGAGTTCAGGGTTACAGGGTAAACAAAACTTGAGAATGGAAGGTAAACTGACCCCCCTGTGAACCAACACTGTTCCCCAGTTTGCCCTCCCAGGGAGGGACAAATCCAGAGCGCCACACCTCAGCCACTGTTTGAAAGAGGAACAGGGGTCTCACCACCACCATGCAGGAGCTGGGCCAAGTCTGAAGGAGTTTTAAACCACCCTCTTGCCAGGCTAGGCTGCAAAACCTCAGGAGCAACCCATTCAGGTGTGGATTTTGCACGGTTCAGGTCCTGCTGAAGATCTTGCAAAGGTCTAAGGACTGTGAAGACCTTTGATCAGAACAGTATGTTTGGGGGATTTCTTTATTTAAAGAAAACCAAGCTCTGTTTGTGTGGAGCTGGGACACATTGTATTGATAAGGCAGCTTTGCTTTGAGGATGTGAGAGTTTTTCCACACATTACAAGCCTGTCTCCTACTCTGCTGTATGGGATGGAAGTGTCTCTGCATGATCCTTACATCCCATGGTAACTCTGGAGGAGAGCTCTCCTCCTGCTCTACCTGCCCTGTCAAAGGGTGTGGAGTGACCCTGTGACCCTCCATATCTGTCATGGGTACAGCAGTCTAATCTGGATTTCACTTTTTTGAATATTTGTGAAATACAGGTAACTTCCCAGCCCAGCCCTTGCAATCAGCCACAATCACAGGCACCGGAACACCAATTCCATACCCAAAATGGATGTCCTCGTGCCAAAAAGGGACACAGGGAATAAGAGAGGTCACAGGCTGAAAGGCTGATCCCAAGCTGCAAAAACCACAGCTCTCCAACTCCCCAGCACAATCAACACAAACAGAAGACACTTGACACAGGATTTTTCTTTCCTTTTGTAACACAAGCTGCTCCTCTTACCTCCCAAAATTATGCACAGAGCCCTGTTACACAACCAGGGCTTGCACAATCCTTTGCAGGCACTTTATCAGCTTGCTCCTCCAAAGCTTGGGAGTTAGCTGGAGCCCAGAGATGCAGCAATGACCCATGAAAGGGGTGAAAGCCACTCAATTGACGTGTTTCACAAGCCACCACGCAGCAAGACCCCGTGTACTCGCCAGCAACGCCAAGTCGGACCTACCAACAACCTGAGCTGGTTGCTAAACCTTCCCCGCACACTTCCCAGGCACTGCCAGAGCCAGATGTCCCCAAGGAGAAAAACCCCACCCCATCTTTAACTCCAAACCTCGCCATCTACTCCTCCACACAGCAAGAAAGGAAGGCAAGTTAGTCAATAACTCTACAGACGTGATAACGAAGCAAAAATATTACAATAATCTGCCACCACAAGTCAAACTCAGCCACTCTTTGGACTTGTCGCCCTACAGAAGCCACCAGAGATGGCCTCTGGTCTTTCTGGATTACGTGAGTGATCAGCAGCACACAATCAGCTTGAATGTTTACTTGGGGATAAGCAGCAAGAGATCCTGAGCAGGCTGTAATTACTTGTTCTGATCTATGAAATTTCAAAGCCTATAAAAAAGGAATCTTGGCAAAGGTGCACCTGTCACTGCAGGGCTGGTGACTCACTCTCCACAATACCATGGACAAAGCAATCTCATCGCTGGGATCAAATGATCACATTGGGAAAGAAACTTATGCAAGTTCTAAGAATTGTGTTTTCAGAGGCGGGAGAGCCCACGTCAGGAAACAAAACAAAGTTCAGCGGCCTCAAAGATAACTGTGGGCGGTTTTCTCTTATACCAGAGGAAAGGGATGGGGAGGAGATGGCAGGAGTGAAGAGCTGAGCAGGGAAGCCTTTTTCCTAGTCCATCAGAACTGAGCAAACACAGCATCACAACCAGCAGAGAGCAAAGATCAAATGGCATTTCAGTCAGACGCAGTTCCATGTGTTGCTTTCGCTGAGGGTGAACTGGATGAAAAAACCATCGCTCCTAGCACCCAGTGCCAGCCACCCTCCCCAAACCCAACTGCATCCATAGACATTCCACAATCTGTGACAGTCAAAAGAGAGGGGTTACCTTGCACTTATGTGTCTGCAAGTAGGCGCTGATGGGGCCTGTGAGCTTCAACACGAAGGGTGGAGAGCAGCAGGGAAAGCCTCCCCCGAGACAAGACAAGGGCTGGTTGTATGGACCAGTCGAACTCCTCCAGCTGCTCTGGAAGAAACAAAATAAAAGTTGCAGAAGGCACTTACTTGCTCAACCCTGGCTGCCCAGAAGGCACCACCCCAGAGACTGCTGACTGAGCAAGAGGCACCTGCACAGTGTTGACAAGCAAGAGATTTTTCTCTGTCTCAAACAGAGCAGAACTAATTAACGGAGGGTTAAGTATGACACTACCCTCCATCCTGCCCACTCTTCACCTCACTCACCAAGGCTTTCACACCTGAAGATTAAAAGAAAGCACTCAGTTGTGTCAGTTGCTGTGTCTTCCTGCAGCACCTGTATCCTCCCTGCTTTACAGAAACCTGTTTTGCAAATACAGTTCTCATGCACCATCACATCCACACGCAACACTCGGGCACACTCCATGCCGTGCACACCCTGGTTCAGTGCAGTCAACCAGCACATGATGCATCTGAAGGAAAACCTGTGCTGGGACAGTGCTGGGTTCTCCAGGAAGGGTCTGGCGGCTCACCAGCCCTTCCCAGACAAAATACCGATTTCCTCACCTGCAGCACGTTAATCACCGAGGTGCTTTGCATGTGTGCAACAGCTCATCGGGATTTCTCAGAAAATCAGAGAAATACTGGAAGAAAGCCCCAGGCAAAAGGGATGTGTGCATCCCTGCACCCCAGTCAGCACAGCTCTGCTGCCTAACAAAACACATGAAACCCTGCAGCTCCTCTCATCAGCCCACACAGAGTGTAGAGCTCTGTGGAAGAGGGGATGTCCTCACCAACGCTACCACTGGGTCACTTCCAGAACTCAGAAACAGAGACCTGACCCTTCCTTGTGCTTTTCCAACTTCTCAACCGGATGTATGTTTCTGCTTTTTAAAAAAAGAGTTGTAGAGGTACAAACCCAAACTTTACTTTTTTCCAGACTCACGCCAGAAAGCCTCAGTGATCCCTCTTCTCCGTGCACATTCCAGTAAGCATTCCAATTTCTTTTACACTCTGAAAGGTAACTCAAGGACTAAAGACTGGCAGAATGGAGCACACTCCACCAGCAGTCCTTACTCCTGCAAGTGAGACAACTTCCTAAGAACCAACCGCACATTGATGACTAACTCCCAACACCATCATCCAGGTGTCTTCACCCCCTCCAGCCTTAATATTCCCAAATAGGGGGTTTTCCACTATTTCCTTTGACAGGCACATTTCCTAAGTCAATAACTTCAATCTCCCAAGCAATTTCATCAGGAAAAGACAGGGGCAAAGAGTCTTCCCACACCCCAGCAGCTTATAAAGTTAAATAGGTGGAACAACAGCAAAGCAGCCCAGCCTACAGCAAAGTTGTCAGTTAAATGCTGGGAGTACCGTTCTGCAGGGAAGTGCCAGAAAATTAAGCTCATTAAAGGCTTTTAACCAGCAACAGCCTGAGATGGGGTAAGTCTGAGCAACCCTTCAGTGCTGTGGAAGTGATACAGGGGAGGCATCACCCCCTCCCTGGCTGCCCACCCTGCCTCACACCCCACCTCAGCCCTACCACAGGTCAGCCCCCTGCCTCACAGGGGTACCCCAAATTACAGTGGGGCCACTCATGCCAGCCCCCCCCATATAGGGGACCCTGGTCACACCAGTACCCCCAGTAACAGGGTGCTCAGTCACACCAGACCCCCCAAATAACAGAGGCCTCTGATCATCCCACTCCCCTTCAAAATGGAGATCCAGTCAGACCAGACTCCCCCCCCCCAAAAAGGTACTCTACTCATCCCTGCCAAATAACAGGGGACCAGTCACATCAGATGCCCCAAATAACAGGGAAGTCTGGTCATCCCAGTTCCCCCTCAACACCCTGAACAAGAGGGAGCTCTAGATATCCCAGTATCCCCCTAAAGACAGGGATCCAGTCACACTGGACTCCAGATAACAGGATGACCAGAGGGTCACCCCAGTCCACCCAAATAAAAGAGGTTCCATTCACATCGACCTCCCCCAAAACCACAGCGGGACCGCTCACACCAGCCTCGCCATACGCGGGACCTCATCATCCCACTCCTCACAACCACAGGGAGCCAGTCACACCAGTCCCCCCAGTACAAGAGGGGCACCCCCATCCCATCCCATCCCATCCCATCCCATCCCATCCCATCCCATCCCATCCCATCCCATCCCATCCCATCAGCGGATGCCCACCCGCCCCCTCCCCACCAGAGAAGACCCCAGTGGCGGAGACAAGCCCCCCCGCCCCAGGCACAGGGGACCCCCGAGCCCACTCCTCCTCATTCCCCCCGGAGCCCCGCACCCACCGCCGGTCCCCGCTGTCCCCCCGGAGCCCCGCACCCACCGCCGGCCCGGCCCGCTCTGTACCCGGCGGCTCCCGCAGCCCCGGCGCGACCGGCACGTACCGCAGGCCGTACCACTCGGCCACACGCGCGGGGGGGAACACGCTCCGCCCACGCCGCCCGCCAATAGGCTGCGAGCGCGCCTACCGAATCAGATTCCCCCCCCTCTGCGGGGGAGCGTTGGTACGGCCCCAGGACGGCGGGGTCTTAAAGGGACAGGAGCGCTGGGGCGGGGCGGGAGGAAAAGGGGGGGTCGGGGAGATTCGGGGTTCACACAGTGGGTATAAGCAGGGGATCGGGGTTGAGGCAAGGTGGGGAGACAGCACTGGAGCCAACACTGTATTTGGGGGGTGAAGGTGGGGGGCAGAAGTGGCGCCAGAGATCAGGTCTGGTTTGCAGTCAAGGTGGGTTTAAGGTCAGGGGTGGGGTCATGGCGAAGCCGTGTTTGGGGTCACGGTGGTGTCATGGGCTGGGGCCAGGGTGCTGGGGTCAGTTTTTGGACACAGGCTGTGCCAGAGACAGGATCCCCAGACCCGAGAGCCCTGTCTGTGGCCACGTGGGGTGCCTGTGTGCTCATGGTGCTCCTGTGGGGCCCCCCAGAGTCCCCAAAGGTCCCTGCCATGGCACAGGGCCCAAGGGGGGTCAGGGGACCCCTGGATAGAGGCTGGAACCTGGTCACTGCCGCCCCTCCCTGGGACCCGAGGGGCTCCCCGCCCAGCCAGCTTACAGCCAGCACAAGCACATGCTCCTGATTTAACCACAGAGCACATGTTTCGGATGTTTTGGGGCGGCCTTCCTCTCAGCACTCACACTGCCACCACCGGGGAATTGCACAAGCAGCTCCGAAAACATCCCCAGCAGTCCCAGAGAGACATTTTGCAACCCAGACCCCGGGTCCCACAGGCACGGAGGGACCACCGCTCTCCTCTCTCCCTTTTTTGGGAAGCTGGCTCACAGCTCTGCTAAGTCCAGCCTGTCCAAAGCCAGGCACACAGCCTGCCCTGACCCCACCGAGCAGCCCCAGGCCGTGTGTGTCCCCTCTCTCAGCCAGGCAGTGGCACATCCAGAGTCACCATGCTGATGCTGTCGCTGTGTTAACACTCCCTACAGAGTCAATAAAACCCTCAGGGAAGGTGCAAAGTCCAAGCTGGGGCTGGCAGGCACCCGGGGGACCAGGAGGGGTGTGAGGAGGGGGCAGGACCCAAAAAGCACCAGCTCTGAGGCAGCAGTGCCCAGGGCTGCAGGAACACCCCCTTTCATGATGGCATCCAAGCAGAGGGTAGAGGGGTGTAAGGTCACGTGGGCACCACTGCCACCTGCATCAGTTTTGGGATCAACCCCATGGAATTGTCTCGGAGTGGCTCTGGTCAGAAAAGCAAAGGAACACAGACCCATTTTCCTTCCAGCATCAGTCTCCTGCCTGGTCTCCCCACTCTGCAGCACCCCCCTTGCTCTCAAATGGGGCAGCAATGCAGGTCCAAGTCAGTTCTGCTTTCATCATGTACCCTCCACTCCTTTTCTCTTGCACCACAGTGGGTGCAGAAGAGCAGAGAGGACAGAGCTGGGCTCTTCCAGAGCATCCTTCCTGCACCAGGATGACTATCCCGAGAACAGGGGGCAGCTGGCTCAGCTCCCAGCGCTTGACCCAGAGTTTTGTCACTCTGCAGTGACGCTCTGAGGACAGGAGGTCAACCCAAGGGGTGTTCTGGACTCTCTGCACACCCCGATTCCGGGGCAGACGTAATCCTGGCACTGAATGAAGTGGCCTTTACTGGAAATGCACCAGGGGCACAGAATAACAAAGCTCCAGGGACAGCACGTTTCCAGGGGCAGCCATCCCGGGCTGAACTGGGAGGTTATTGACTTTTTTTCTCTCTTTTTTTTTTTTTTTTTTTTTCTTCCTTCCTGCTTTAGGAACTTCCATTCTCTGTCTCCCCACCAAGGAAACGAGCTGGTATTGCAACGTGCAATGAGTAACATTGCCGGGAGCTTAGTGAGGCAAATGCCAAAGCCCAATGAGCTGATGACTTTCACTTCCCTCTCTGCCAGATTTAATTCCTCTTTCGAGCCTTAGACACGTTTGAAAATGTCTCATCCCAACACCTTTCCACCCTCCCAGCAACTTTCCTTCGCTGGGCAAGGAGTTCTGAGCTTGCCACCAGCCCTGGGGAACTGGAACTTGCTTGGACTCCACTGCTGGAGAAGCAGAAGGTCCTTGGCTCATTTATACAACGGCGTTTCACTGTGGAACAGCTGCCCTCGGGAAAGCAGGGAACAGATCTCACTAGAAAACAAAACTGAAGGTACAACACGTTGCACTGGACAAGTGGGTGCAGCTGGACTTGGAACAGCCCTGGGGACACGGTGGAAGATGCAGAGATCAGAGAAACCAAGTGATCTGCCAAGGTCACCCAGAAGCTTCTAAAAGACTTGGGAGCAGAAGGAAAAAACAAAGAAACAAACCAAACAAAATGTGGTTTTGTCCCTATCTGGCAGGTCCTGCTCACCTGGAAGGCTGTGGCAGTTGTCTTGTCCCAGCATGGAAAGGAATGTCCCCAGGCAGGAATGTCCCCCCACTGCCGGGGCCAAGGGGCCCAGCTCAGCCCCTGGAAGGTTTGCTGTCTGTTCCCCGGGATCGAGGCTGTTCCTGGTCCTGTTCCCGGTGCCGGCAGCGACACTGCGGTGACTCCTACAGGCCAGGACTTCCTCCGCCACTATGAAACCAGGAAACTACTCCCTGGAAACGCGCCATCCCTTTGACAGCTCTGCAGGGAGAGGGAATCTCTCGCCAGATCTACTGATAAAGAGTTGGAAAGGAAAAATAACCGGCTTCCAGCGTTTTCCAGGGTGCAGTTCCACTTGTCCCCAGTGCGCGTCCAAAGCCGCCAGCCTGACATGGAGCTGGCACCCGTCAGCCACCCGCAGCCCATCCCACAGATCCCGCCCCACAGATCCCACCCCACCCAGCCCACCAGCCGGAGGGGAGCGTTCCACCTCCCCGTTTGAAAGCAAACCCAGAGACCGTAGCAATTTGTCTTTCAGATTCTATTTCCAGTTCCCAACATTCATGATTGCTATCAATGCTCATCACCCTCCTGGAAAAATCAGTGATAAAATTCCTAGGTTTACAGGCAAGGATTTCACAAGGAGGAAAAAATCAAGGCACTAGGAGAGAGTGGAGTATCAACATTTCAATGTTATCTCTAGCATTTCTTTCCTGGTATTAAAAACATGCTTTTAAATTCCAAACAAGCTCCTTATCCCGCTCTTGCTCCACACTAAACACTTAACAATGCAACTGCTGCCAGCAGGAAAAACAGGACCATGAAGTCAATTCCATTTGTGACCCCGTGGAGGAGTGAAACAATCAGGGACGAGAGGGAGCTGGCCCTCAAATCCAGCCTGCTGGAGAAGTGGCTGCACAGCAACAAGGGGTTTCCTTAGACATTGATGATGGAAAAATCAAAGGGGCATGGACTTGTTTTGGAACATGCAGCTGTCAGAGCTGCCTCTGGTCAGGCTCCCTGGGAGCACAGAGGAACCCCGAGGCTGTTGTGTTTCTGGGGGACGAGTGAGGCACTGCAGGAACATCTCCAGGAGCAGTAATGGCACTTTATGCTTCATGCAGCACTTTTTTTTTTTTTTTTTTTTTTTTTTTTTTTTTTTTTTTTTTTTTTTTTTTTTTGTTTGTTTGTTTGTTTGTTTGTTTTGGAACTCAACAAAACTCTGAGCAGAGTCAAGGGCAATAGTTGAGATCCTGGCTGATTTACAGACACAGAGACAGCAGATTCCTCCTGGGCATGGCACAGTCCAGCAGCTACGCAGCTGGGAATAACTCTCAAATCCCTGCAACTCGACCAACCTTCTTCATTACAGCCATAGGCACCAAACAGTGCAACCTGCTCCAAATCCTTTGCTGAAAACTCCCCTCTCCCACACGCCTGCCCACCAGCTCTGAAGAAAACAGAGCGATCGTGCTAATATTGGTAGGTGAGACTTCTAAAGCTGAGCAGTGTGAACACCCCCAACAGCACTGCAACATTCCTTGGATTTATAAACATTTGCCCCACAAATGGCCAAAATTTGTTACTGAAGAGTCTCCCAGTACTTCTCGTGCATCTGAGGTGGCCTTATTGACAAGTGCTGGTGACACAGGCTGAGCCGGTGCAGTGCTATCAGAAAATGAAGGCACCATGTTGATGCAGGCACAGACTGTAGCTAAGAAGGACCTTGAGCATTTTACAGCTGTGTTTTGTGGTGGCAGAAAAAGGTGCTCTGTGTTCTATCCTCTTGCCCCAGCTTGGTTTAACAAGCTCTCTTCATGGCAATCTTTTAGTGGGGAAGTCACCAGTAGAACACACATCTGTCCTCCTCCACTCAAAAATTTAAGTTATAAACTAAGGCTTGCCTGATTCCCACCTCTTTTGGGTCCTAGCTACATCACACCTGTAAACAAGACAGAAGTGTAAATGTAAAAGAAGAGTAGGTGCTTTTAGCTGCAGCCTAGTTAAACTCCAGTGTTTTGACAGTGAGATTTGCACCTTGACTCAGGGAGCTGGTGCACTGGAACTCTAGTGGCAGTGTGGAAAAAGCCAGCTGCTAAATGCAGCAACGAAAAAAGACTTCAAAAGGATGAGAAGTGCACTGATCTGATACAGTCCCCACCTCCACCAATATTAAAAAGTAAAAAAAACCAATCATAAAGGAAATTCAAGTAGCCTGTGCCAGGGAGCAGGGGAATGGCTTACATTGGAGCTACCAATGCATTCCAACAGTCACCCCAGACACAGCAAAGATGCCAGCAACGCGCTGCTGCATGAGCATCACACAGTGGTCCTGCCCCTGCGTGAGTCCTGATGCTCCCTGGAGGATCAGTACACCTGGACTCTGGTAAATTCAGCTGCAGCAGCAGGCACTGTGGGTGCTGGATACCCTGGTGCTTGCTGAGCACCAGCCAGGGGGCCCACGCCCGCTGGTGGCTGTGGATCAGTCGGGCACACGCGCTGAGGGGGAGAGAACGTGCCCAGCTGGCAGCACTGTCCTGAGGAGGCTCCCACGTGGGCCTGCCCACAACACTCTCCCAAGGCACCTCTGGATTGGCAGCGGGAAGAACTGAGGCTGTGTCCTGCAGCGTGGCCCTGCTGAGATCCCTCGTGTCCCGGCACCCGGCCATGTCCCGGAGCGCAGCTGTGATGAAAGCCCTGGCTCTGAGCGTTGGAATGCTGCATCTGGGAAGCAGGAAGAGCGGGAGGCGAAGGGCAGTAGTAGTTTTGGGTGGGGTAAGTGCCTGGTGCAGGGTTAATCCTGGGCAGGAAGAAAACAGAAGGTTACACAGTGCTCAGAACTGGCATTGCCTAATTAGCACTGGAAGTGCCCTGGGGGTTGATTTCCTCCTGACCAGCGCTCAGAGAGGTCACTGCAATCCATCAGAGGGATTCACTACAACAGAAGCTCTTATTATAAGCAGCACTTGAGTAAAAAATAGGTTTACTGGCCTCTCAGGACAGATGTTCCCACTGCCAACCCACGCCAATTCCACACCCACTGAACGAGCATGGTTCTTGGCCCCAGAATCTTTGTGCAAGGAACACACAAAAGCCAAACTTCAACGTGCTTTGAAATTCCTGGGCACATCCTCCCTGGCCTGCGAGGGACACATCTGCCAAGGCATTCATCAGGAGAAGTCACAGCTGCCAAGTGTTTATCAAGAAAACGTAAAGGCCCTCGGTGCGAGTAAGAGCCCGGAGTATAAAGCAAAAAAAGAAAAGGAGGGGAGAGTTAGAGATTAAATTAATTATTCAGAGGCAAGGGCTAGAAAGTCTTTGCCAGCAGAAGGGATGACTCATCCAGCCAAAACAAGAGAGAGGCAATCTGCCTAGAAGCTGAAGCCTCTGGGACTTCAGGAGTGCTGCTCAGCCCACGCACAACATGCAGATGAGCGCTGAGAACCAAGGCAGTATTCATGAAGCCATGACTGCCAGACTCCCAGCAAGAACAAGAGACTGGCTCAGGCTGGGGTTTTCAGGCTTAGATTTTTGGGTTTAAATTATTAATTTGATCTTGGGTTGGCTTTGTTTTTTTTTTTTAATTTTATTTGTGGACACAAACATGATGCCAAAGCCTGGACCTCCTAGAAACGTGTCCTGCCTGGTGGCAAGTTGATGCCTGAATCTTATGAAAATTTAAGAAGAAAACGAATCCCAAACTATTAAAAACCAGAATAACCAACATGAAGCTGCAGAAGCACATACAGAAGTTGTATCTAAGACACAGACATGCAAATTTATCTGCAGCAGTGGAAGCATCCTAGAAACACCTTCCCACGCTCTGCTGGATAGTCAGACATTCATGTAAGTACCTTTGTGTCACAACAGTCTGTGTCACCTCACCAAAGGAAGCAGGTTTAGACCCTGAGGTGCTGTGCACAGCAGGATTGTACTGATGCTGGCACAGGCTCAGCATGGAGACAGTCCCTCCTCCCAAAAGCTGCACTTGCACAAATGCTGCTGGATCTGCCCGCTCTCCCTGCAAGCACTCCCACGTTTGAGTGCCCTCATGGACCTGGGGGACACTCCTGCTGCAGGCAAGGGTTGATTTTATGGCTTCCCCATGGGTGAGGGCAATGCAAACACCTGGAAATGCTTCCACTTCAAATAAAGCTTTACAACGAGCTGAGGGCTTAAACAAAACACAGAATTTAACCCTTAACAGAAAACTATCCTTCCTCTGTGAAGCTGAAATGGCACCTTAGAACAGGTAAATATTTGACCTGCATTTTCAAGCTTTTTAGAATACAAGTAAGTTCTCAAGGCTTGTGATAATACATAAACTTAAAGACACTCCTGAACGTCAGCCATGGGCCCTAAGGTGGTTTTTTTCAGTAAAGCAACATTGTCTTGGCACTGAAAACCTGCTGAAAGGCTAAAAAAGACCAAAAGGCCACTTTGTAAATGACATCCTTGATTTATAACGCTCTGCTCCTACAAAGGTTTGGACACAACTCACTTCACAGCATTCCTGGGAGATGAGGTGGGGCAAATAAAGATAGGGATCACACCCCAGGGAGCCACACAGCCAGGAATAAATGCCTTAAACCCTAATTCCAGGGCAGAGTTACACAACTTAACTTTCCTGTCAGCCAGAGCCGCAATACCTTTGCATGTGTACACACACTGCCCTCGAAGCAAAGGAGAGGTCTTTCACCTCCACTCAGCTTTCACTCAAGACCTGGTTGAGTTAATGAGTGGTAATTTATTAGTCCCAGTAATGTCACCGGTGTAACATCAAAGGGTGACTCTGCCTCCCCCAACACCCACAACATGAACTCAACAAACGCAATCCAGATTTTAAAGGTGATTTAGAGCCTCTCCTCACACTTCAAAATTCCCTTATAAGATCTCCCACAGGAACTTCTGTACTTACTTGGTGTTTTCAGAAGCTCTTCTCTCTGCTAAGGACCCTGGGATGTATTTCAGCCCTGGGATCCTCTTCAGCAGAGTGAAAGGGAACACCCGGTCCAGCTTAGAGCCCACTGACTCTGGAAAATCCAGGCAGAAACAGTAGCCAAGACCATCTGAAGCCAGGAGCACGTTAAGGAGGTCTGCAGACAAAACACAGTCACTCCTAACACAGCCACACACAATCCTCCTCTGCCCACAGACCACTTTCCCTGGAGAATTCTCTCAGTTCCACCCAGCACCACGTTCATAGACCGTCACCCTCCTCACTCCACGTTCTCTGTGTGCACAAAGATCACCGGGGAAGTGGAAGAATGAGGTGGAAAACCAACACAGGATGAGCAAAGCCAGGGAGGGTTTAATGCAGAGCAAGAGCCCAGGAAAGACCATAAAAAGCAAAAGAACCACATCACCTCCTTCCCATCCCAAACCAATGATCCCACTCCGGCTCAGAGCTTGCCACTTGGAAAGGATACAGGCTTCCCCCACCAGGAGCCCACACAGGTTACCCAGGAGAGAGGAGTGGGGGATAAACCACGCCATGCAGAGCACAAACCAGGGCACCAGCACCACTGGAACCCGGCACCCGAAAATCAGAGTCCTCTTCATCCGCGAGCGGGTGGTGGACACACCCAGCATGGCAAAAGCCACCGGCAGGAACCCTTTGGCATCTCCCACCTGCCACACCCGGGAGACAAGGGGCTCCAGGAGGAGGTAGAGGAGGGCAGAGAGCACGGAGAAGGTGATGGTGAGGAGGCAGTGCTTCGCTGTGCCCACGTTCCTCTCAAAGCTGCCAGCAAAGTACCAGATGGCAACGGCACCGCAGGTCAGGGAGATCAGATCTTCATAGACAAAGGTGTAGGTGACCAACCTGTGAACTGAGCACGGACAGACACAGCTTTTAATTGCTTTAAACCACAATCACAGGCTTGAGTAGAGGGAGAGAGAGCCCACGGGATTAATTAATGGCTTTCCTTTTCTAGGCTGGTGTAGAAAAGAAGGAACTCAAGGCCTTTAAAACCAGCCATAAATAACCAGACAGAGTAAAACAAGTGCTATCTTGGGTGTCACAAACATATGGGCTGACTCTTTGCTGCTTCCTGGGAAGCTGCCTGGAAAAAAGCAGCAGCATCTGTAGTAAATTTCAGTCTCATTAAAAGAGAAGGCAAGAGACATAAAAATAGATGTTATTATAACAAAGATTTTGGCAAAAAACCCCCACTCCTTAATCTGCTGGAAGGCTGACCTTCCTCACCAAACCTCACACCTCAGAAGTGCTCCCAGGCCCTTTGGACAGCCGTCCTCCTGGGCATTCAGCAAGGATGCAATCAAAGAGTTCTCTACCTCCCTTCCACCAACCTCAGTCCCACAGCCAGAAAAACAGCAGTGAAAAACAAAACAACCCGTGGAGAAACGTGAGGAGGTGGTGGATTTCACCCATCAGCTCAGAACCTCACACTGCTAAAGGAAATCACTGCACAGGGGTGAGCTGGGATACGGGAATTAGAAATGTGACAAAAATCATTCTGGAAATAACACCAGGACTGAGGAAAGAAAATCCCTGGAAACTCACACTGTGCTTAGTGTCAGAGATGAGTGTAAAGGGGAGCCGCCTGATGTGAGGGGGCTGAGATGGGTGCCCAGGTCAGGGAAGAGCATGGAATGTGGGAGGAAAAGGAGCACTGGGAGGTGGGACATGGGTGGCAGCGGGCTCAGGGAGGGACTTGAGGAAGTGCCCAGAATTGGGGGCTGAGGGGAGGGATGGGAGAGGGAACACACAAAAGCTCCACTGGGGATTTGGGGGAGGCCGGGAATGCGAGGACACAAAGGATCCGTCGGGGATTTACGGAAGGAGCAGAGGGCGGGGACACAGAGGCTCCGCTGGGGCTTGGAGAAGGCGCGTAATGAGAGCGACACGAAGGCTCTGTGGGGATTTGGGGAAGGTCTGAAATGGGGGACCCACAGAGGAAGGGGGTAGGGTGGGATAGGGAACCAAGAAGGCAGCGGCTACCCCCGCGGGCGGCCCCCGCTCACCTTCCCCGTCGCGCAGGGCGGCGGGGCGCAGCGAGGCGGCGGAGCGAGAGGAGGGGACACCCCGCAGGATCCCGGGCGCGGAAGCCGCGACCGAAAGCAGCACCGTGAGGGCAGCGGCGGCCGGCGGAGCCCTGGGCGCCGCCATTGCCGCCCCGCGCGCCCGCCACTTCCGGCCGCCGCCGGAAGGCCTGGGGGTTACCATGGCAACGCGGGGTGCTGCGGGCCCGTTACCATGGAGACGCGCGGGGGTGGGGCTCTCCCCCCCCCGCCTCCTTTTGAATTTTTATTTAATTATTGGGGTTTTATCCTTGTCCAGAAGGGGAAAAGAACCCCGTGGGGATATGTGAGGTCTCGCTGGGAGCCTGTCCGAGCTGGGTTACAGCCGGGTCTCCCCATGAGCAGCCGCCCTCAGGTGCAAGAGGCCCAGCCAGGCCAATGCAGTCCTCACTTCCCTACTCCACGAAGTCAGGCTGCTGGGAATCACAGAATCACAGGGTCAGTGAGGATAGAAAAGACCTGTGAGTTCATCGAGTCCAACCTGTGACCAAACACCACCTTGTCAACCAGATCAGAGCACTGAGTGACATGTCCCGTCTTTCCTTAAACACCTCCAGGGACAGTGGCTCCACCACCTCCCTGAACAGCCCATTCCAATGTCTAGTCACCCTTTCCGTGTAGAAATTCCTCCTGATGTCCAGCCTGAACCTCCCCTGGCACAGCTTCAGCCTATGTCCTCTCATCCTGTCACTGGTTGCCAGGGAGCAGAGCCGGACCCCCACCTGGCTCCAACCTCCTGTCAGGGAGTTTTAGAGAGAGAAGGTCCTTCCAAGCCTCCTTTTCTCCAGACTGAGCCCCCTCAGCGTCTCCTCATCAGCCTTGTGCTCCAGACCCTTCACCAGTTTCATTGCCCTGCCCTGGACTAGCTCCAATCCCTCAGTGTCCTCCCTGAATTGTGGAACTGGACACAGAACAAGTGTTTTCCTTCAGGTGTGACAGATGGAGGTGGAGAGGAGTGTCCACACCACACATGCACCTTTCCACCTGTGCTGGAGCAAATGGAGGCACATCCCTCCTCCACATTTGTGTGCTCAAACAAGGCTGAACCTGCATGAGGCTCACATTTTGTGTCTGTCTTTGATTCCCCAGCAATATTGGCTTAATCACTTGGCAGTTTTAGTCAGATTTAGGAGAGGAATTGGCTGCTCAGAAATAAAGATACCAAAGTTCTTGCAGGTTTCATAGGGAGATGATGGACTAAGGAGAACTTAATCTGATCCCTCCAAGGCAAATCCTTCCTTATGGTCATGACCTCTAGCTTGCTTTACACACATGGTCAGCACTGACCACAACAATCACATCTGTTCTTGAGTTTGTAGGAGGAGGAGATTTGGGGATGGAGCTGTGGATATTGTGGTAGAAAAAGACTGTATTTGTGCAAAAGGAGAAAATCTGTTGACACCATGCATCCCACCTGGACACGTTCCTGTGTCACCTGCTCTGGGTGACCCAGCCTTGGCAGGGGGGTTGGACCAGATGACTTCCAGAGGTCCTTTCCAACCCCAATGATTCTGATTCTGTCAACTCTGCCGTTTTCCAGCCAAGGGGGAAGAGCAGAGGGTTGGGGGGCTGATGTGTTTTCCACATCCCAGCTTCAAAGTTTTTGACTGGGAGCCACAGGAGAACACAGCACAGATCTATCAGCAGACAGACAGACAGACACATAGGCTTGTAACTCGCAACTAATTCCAGTTTCCATTTATGAGAATCCTTCAGTCCCTAAGGAATGCACAAACACTGAGAGGCTCTCCTAGAGCAAAAGATCCCTCCACCTCCCCCGGCTATGGAGCACTGTTTGGGATCTCTCCTAATCCCAACATTGCACAGGCAGCCTTTGTGAGGTCCCAGATTGTCACAGGAAGGCTTATGGCACAGGACAAAACGTCATGGCTGGAAGAGATGAAGTTTCTCAAGGAGAAGCCAAAAGACAGACAGGGAGTTCAACTCCCTCCTTTTTTTTTTTTTTTTTTTTTTTTTTTTTTTTTTTTTTTTTTTTTTTTTTTTTTTTTTTTTAATTAATCATTCCAGTCACTGCCTGTTTTGCAGAAACTTATTTTCGGCTGTGGCAGTGGGATTTGCCTCCTGCTGCTACGCCCAGGGGGAGAAGAAACAGCCCAACTTCTCTGCAAATCTGCTCAAAACATTCAGCTGAAATCAGAGAAGGCTCCTCACTGCCTTTGAAAATAAAAACAGGGTAAAACCTCGCTGTTCTTTGGCTGATGCATGTGCACACTTTTCCTAGACAGAAAGCTGCAACTGCTAACTTCCCAACTCCCACAAGAAGGCACCTTGATCTGAAACAAGAAACACAGCTTGTAAAAATGATCAGATTAAACAATCAGCGTTGCTTTTGCTGTCTTAGTTCATCGCTCCTCTCTGAAGCAAACCTTCAGTTTCATAGAAGTGGCTCCCAAGCTCATGACCCCTTTCTTTAGAGCGTTCTCCAAGCTGACATTTGCCCTTTTTTAAAGATAGCCAAAACCCCTGCCAAACCATTTTATCCTTCAGAACCCAGATTTCAGATGTTTTCTTTGAACTCCATTCAGCATCTGCCACAAACGGGGATGCACAACCGGGGCGCCGCGAGGGAACCGCGGGGCTGGGAGGCCGGGGAGGGGCGAAAAGCCGGGGCGCACAGCCCCATTATCTCCCCGTGAGCACCCTGACCACGTATTAATTAAACTAATTCATTCCTTTCACGCCATTCCCGCTGTGCGCTCACAGCCCTCAAACACACACCCCCCCCCTCCCCCGCCCGCTGTACTTTGGCACGGTCCTTCTCGCTCCCGTCCCCCCGTCCCCCCCCCCAGCCGGGCGGTGAGTGGTAGGCGCCGCGCGCGCCGATTGGCCGGCGGGCCCCGCAGTCCGCGCGAGCTGCGGGTGGCTCAGTGTGCGCGCGGCCGGCGCGGCGGGCGGGTCGGTCCCTGCGCTCCCTCCGCTCCCGCCGCCCCCTCAGCGCCGCCGCCATGGCTTCGGGTAGGTGCCGACAGCTCCCCCCCCCTCGCCGGGCCCTCATCCGCGCATCGGCGGCGGGTCCGTTTGCGGGCGCGGTGGGAGGGCGGGAAAGCCAGCGGCCATGTGGCGCAGGTGGGAAAGGCCCGCGGCCATGTTATATATGAAGGGGTGTTTTTGGGGGGGGACAGACGCGCTCGCTTTCGCCTCACGCCCCCCTCCTCCCCGGCTCGGTGAGGGGGAGGGGGGACACGCCCCCCTGCCGGTGGCCCCCGTAGACACGCCCCCTTCAGCAGAGGACACGCCCCCTCCCCGGGGAGCCCCCGCTGCGCGAGCCGCGCGGGCCACGCCCCCTTCATCGCGGGGGGCGTGGCCAGGCGCGCGCCCCCCGTGTCGCGACTGCGGGGGGGGGGGGGGGCGAGGGGGCAGAGTCCCCTTGGGATCCCCATCCCCTTGGGATGCATCCCCCTTTGGGGTCTAGGCCCCCTCCTGCTCGTGTGAGCCCCCTCCTTTGGGCTGTGCCCCCGGTGTGAGGTGTGGACCCCATTTTTGTTCATGCCCTGCAGTTTAAGCCCCCTGCTTAGGGCTTTGTACCCCCTCAGGTGTGAGGTGCGGACCCCGTTTTGATTCGTGCCTACCGGTGTAGGCTCCCCTGCTTAGGTCGTGTACTGCCCTGTGTGAGATGTTAAATGTCCCCCTTGTGGCTCGTCATCCTTCCTTGGTGTAGACCCCCCGCTTGGGGTTGTGTTTCCCCCGTGCTCCCCACGGTGTGAGGTGCGGACCCCATTTTGGTTCATGTCCCACGCTGCAGGCTCCCCTCCCCGTTTTGGGTCGTGGTGTTTTATCCCTGTGGTGTGAATTGTAACCCCCCCTTGTGGGTCATGGTCCTTCCCCTGTATGGACCCCTGTTTGCAGTTCCCACCTCACTCCCACTCCATCTCACTGTGAGATGTGAACCCCCCTTTGGGTCTTGTACCCTGCCATATATTAGTGCCCACTTTTTGGGTCATGGCTGTTCCATTGTGTGGACCCCTCATTTGGATTGTGTTCCCTCCTCATCCCGTGTGAGATGTGAACCCCATTTTGGGTTCTGCCGCTCCCTACAGCCTGGTTTGTGTGCTCCCCTTTGGATCAGCACCCCCATGGAATGTAGCCACCCCCTCCATTGGGGTCATGCCCCCCTTTCATGGGACATGCCCTCCCCACCGCAGGGACCAGCCTTTGTGTCCCAGTGTCTGCTCTTCACACCCGGGGGGTGCCAGCAGAGCTAAGTTGGGGCTTCACACTCCCCTGCTCTGGGCTTAAAAACACCCTGGCTGTGATTGTTTTCCAGCAGAGGATTTAGTTGAGCACGGGGGCAGCACTGCTGTCCCGGGTGACCTGACACAGCCCAGCTTCTCCTGGGGCCTCTGCGAACGTGTTCTGGTGCTCTTTCCTCATCCCCTTTGAGGTTGGATGTTTGGGTCCCTCCAGCAGCGCTGCCCCTGCTGAGCCGTGGATAGCAGTGTATCCCAGAGTGGGAGGAGGAATTCCAAGGCCGTGTGTGCTTTGTGGAGCGAGCCATGTTTTGTTAGGGTCGAGCCGTTTTGGTGTTGTCTCAGCTTGCAAGTGTGAGTGATAGACAAGACAAACAAAGCAAGGTGTGTTAAAGGAATCCTTCAAGGCAAGGAGCGGTTGCTTACCATGGAAAGGAAATGTGTCCAAAGCTACGAAAATGAGTCCAAATAATGGTTTTTCTACTAAATGTGTAAAGCTTGGCAGTAAACTAAAGCCACTCTCTCTCCATACCTCAACTACTGACCAGTCAAGCAACCTGTCTCCTATTTTTTCCTCTGATGTCCAAATATGATGTTCTTCTTCTGGTGAGAATATTGAAAAGCAATACTGCTTCTTTATATAAATGACTTCGTATAAGAACCTTAGTTTTCAAATGTACACAGCAGATTCTTCTAAGAGGAATGCACCCTCTGAGCCTTGCAAGGAGATTAGTCTCCTATGCCCCACATCATCCACAGGAAATTTTTCCGTGAGCTTTTTAAACAGTCAGTAAAAACGTGTATCCAGGAATTTCCAGAATAAGCTCATTTCAAAAAAATATTTACAGACTCTTGTCCCCCTTGAGCCCACGAAAATAAATTGATCAGAAATCTGTGAGAGGTCCAACAGAGGATGTAGGAAAATGTATAAATAAAGGAAATTCCTCTGATTCTGCGTTTTCATATTTTACAGGCTCCTTATCTGATTGCTTTCAGACTTTTCCCAAAGCGTTTTGGTTTGGCAGAAGATTGTTAGGGAGAAGCTCAGGAGGTTAAATGTACTCCTTCGGTATATAGCTAGTTACTTCCTCACTCAAGAATTCTTTCTGATACAGCCATTAATATTTTTTGCTTTAATTAGCAGCATTAATGGCATGTAAATTTTAGAATTAAACCATAAGCGTGCTTCAAAATGTGCTTACCTATTTAATAGTAATCTTTGTGATCGTTTAAATTGAAACTATGTAAAAATTTTACCTTTCATGAAAACAATAAACTTGAGTTGCACATCTACACTGGGGGTTTAATTGCCTTTCAATATGGAAAACAGTGAAATATTTGTGTAGCAGTGCAAAAGGAGGAGAATATTTCGCGTTTGATTGAAACTGCTTTACAGGACGTGAAATGAAACATTATTTCATCGCATCTTAGCTGTTGGTCAATGTTTCTGTTACAGAATACGAAATTTGATACTTTGTGTTGCTTTGAGGAGATACTTTACCACTAAAAATGCTGCTTCGTGTCTGAACAGCTCAGTTGAGATACCCTCATCTCACATCCTCACCTCAGGTGATGCCCTCATCAGACCTGTGTTTAACTGTACGTGTAAGCACTGGCAGGATTGGATTTATTACCTGCTGAGGGAGGGATAATGAGCAGATTCAGCAATTTGATGAGTGCTTTGATTGGAAAATGATTATAGTCATTTATGACATTTACCCTGCATTGTAATTAATTCTCAGTGTCAGCTTTTTAGGCAGCTCTGGGTGTACAGCTTGGAGAGAGAACGTGGGGGAAAGACTGAAAATAGAGATGAAAGCAAGAAGTTTCTGATAGCTTTTATTAGACCACAGCACCACAGTGTTTATGGAAATTCATTAAGTGATTTGAGAGGAACAGAAAAATTGCAGGACTGTTATCCAGAATGACAGTACTGGGGAGGCTGGTAGAGACAGGGAGAAGGTGTTTGTGTTTTGAGAAGAAGGTGGGAATTTCAAGGAAATTGGGGCTCCTGCATGGAAAGTGAGACCGACAGAGCCTGTGCAGTGCAGAGGTCCCACAGCAGGGGCCGTGAGGTACCTCTGGAGAGCTGGAACCTGCTCCTGACAGTGGGAATTCTGATGGAGCAGCAATGTGTGTGTGTTCTGTGTGGCTGCATCTGTCACGTGCTGCTGGGCTCTCAGCAGCGTTTTTCCTTTTGCACTCTGAGCAAAGGGAATTGTCATGGCTCCTCTATCCCTGATTTCTCCAGATCCTGCCCGTGCCCTTTTGCTGGGCAGAGCTTTCTTAGGGCATCTTAAAAAGGTGTTCATCAGACTGACCTACTTAGCTTTGCTTAATTAAGCTGCTGCATTCTGCCCATTGATGATGGCACCATATTCCATAGCCATTAGAGGGGTTGTGCAGTCCCAGATATTTGAAGAGACGCCTTGAAAATGGAATTCAGGTCTTTCAAAAAAGACAGTTCCAAGTGGCTGTAGCTGTGTCTTGTCCCCCACACCCTGTGCTCCTGTCATCCCAGTCTTAACGTTTTCTCTTAATAAAGAGGAAACTGTCTCACTCAGCAGGGAAAGTAGTTGCATTATCCAGTGCACTTGAACCTTTCTACCTCCCCCCAAATTGTCTTCCTCTTGTACTAAGGACTAAAACGTTAAATGGAAATTCTCAATGTGACTTGTTTCTTTTTCTAGATTCTGGAAGTTACAGTCAGTCTGGGGGCCAACAGAGGTATGTGTGGGGTTGGTTTTTTTTGCTGTTAGCAAATACACCTGCAAAATAAAAGACCATTTAATATTCCCAACATGATTGAATCTTCAGGCATGATGGAGCGTTGATGTGTTTTTGGAGTTATGGGTGCAGAAAGCTTGAAGCTGAACCTCTATCAAGGTGTCTTATAAAACAAGAAAAAACCAGTCTGTATTCCTGAAGAGAGGACAATAATCAGATGTAAATTGAAATGACACCTTGTAATAGAACTTTTGAAATATGAATATAGGGAAATATTTTTCACGCGACTGCCTTAAGCTGTTCACTAAGATTTTAGTCAGAGGTTGTTATATTTATTACATGGCCCAAAGCTGCAATTTGGGGGCGTATTTTAGTCGGGGAAACAAATGTTTTTATGGAAGTGTGAAAATCACAGCTAATGCTGAGTGTGCTAATGAAAATCACAAGGTTCTGTGCATGTAGCACAGTTTGGATTTGTGTCTGAGCACAATGAGTTTCAGCACATGGTTCTTCTGTCAGTTCATGAAGGCTTGAAGTGGCAGAATAATGAGTAAGTATAATATAAAACTAGAGTGGGTTTTGATGGCGGTGTTTTTGTTGGACAGCTCAACAAATACCAAACAGACAGGAATTAAAATAAAACCGACTCTCTAAGAATGTACTGAAAAGCATAAGGGCCCTTTGTTTTATATAAAGTTTTCTGAGATTCTGAAGAATCTGTCAAATTACAGTAAACCCAGCTTCCATGTAGTTTATGCTTGAAATGCAGCAGAAATTAAAATAAGCTCTTCTGGCTTCTGACAGTCAAGGACTAATTAATTGTGGAAACAGTTCATTGATGCGGTTCTGAAGTGCCTGCAACTGCAGTACTCGGATTAAACACCTATTTTGGAACGAAGAGAAACTTAAAATGACACCAAAAGTACCTTTACTTTCCAGCCTATGCGGAGGGCACTTTATGCATGTCCTAAATGCTTTTTTCTCTTGCAGCTACTCGTCCTATGGCAATCAGAGCAGTCAGAATTATGGACAAGGACAGGTATGTTGAAAAAAACAAGCAGATGTTCCTTGGGTGAAAATAATTGTTCCTGGGCCAGGAAGCATTCCATTCCCAGCTGTGCTTGATGTTTGCAGTTGTGTCTGGCCAAGGAACACTGTAATTACCTGCTGTGGAAGTTACACTTATTTGAGTACATTCTTGAAATTACAGGGATATTCTGGTTATGGGCAGAGTGGAGACAATTCCTCCTATGGACAGAACTATGGAAGCTATCATGGGAACTATGGACAAAATCAATCAGGTTTGGCTAGCTTGTTACATTCATTGGCAGGAATTAAAAGGTGAATATTGACTAAAAATTTTCTTCCTCGATTTCCAGGTTATGGACAAGATTCCCAGGGATACGATGATGAATCCAGTTATGAAAATCAGAATCAGAGCTCATACAACCAGCAGTCTTATGGCAGCCAGGGGCAGCAGAAAGGGTCATCTAGAGGGTAAGGAAGCAGAGTTTACCAGTATCTGTTAAAAATAATGTCTAGCAGTTGTACACTCTTAAATAGAGCTATAGCAAATTTCCTGATGTCATTACTAAAAAAGGCAAATGTTTGAAAATCCACATTCTTAAGACGTTTTTAATGCCTGGAAGATCAGGAGGTAGAGGAAGAATATTTCTTTATATAAGGATGGATGCAGTTTTGGAATCCAGCTTTGTGAGGACATACACTTTTAAAAGTCTTTGGATAGTGGTTGCAATGAAGAATAGACTTTGAGGAGTATTTTGATTAGGAAAAAGACAAAACAAATACCTTTACAATCACATTCTTCTGCATAAACTTCCAGTGCTCTTTTATTAACTTCAAATAAGCTGTTAGCAAGGAAACTCGTAGCTGTTCTCAGATTGCAGGCTGCTTATCTGGCTCAGAATGCCTCCTCTTGATGCAAGAAGAATAAAGGATTCAAAAATGTAATTTAAGAATTAACTTTTGTTTTGCCAACTGGGTAGAATTCTGAAAACATTGTGGTTTTACATCCTCATCAATAACTTCAGTGTGCACATGCCAATGCTGCACTCTGATCCAGAACTGTGCTGTTGCAGATGTGTTTGACTTGTTAAGTGATGGTTGTATTTGATTCAGTTTCAGGAGGATTAATGATACCACTTTGAGAGTGTGTTGGAAAACACAACCTAACTTTCCATAACGACTTGAAAGGCCACAGGGTGCTAGAATACCTTCATTGTCTAATTTACAAGCTTTGTGTGTACACCCTGAGGTTACTGCTCATCTTGGAGCTTTATGAGGATCGTGTGACCTCATTAAAATACACTGTCATGTCCTAAACCCCATTCTTGTGTCCAAGGTTCAAGTGGTTTTGTAGGTTCTTTGCAAGGTGATAAAACAATCTGGACCTGAGCAAACCTGAACTTGGTTTCTGGTTTTATAGTTATTATTGCAAAATATCTTAATATAAAAAAAAGCAAGGTCTTAATCTGCCAGCAGTAGGTGCTGTCACTCAGGATGTCTTTTTTCCCTGGCAAAAGCAGGAATTAAGTTTTGCTTTGCTTTATTTTCTGAGCATTTAGTAGAGGTATAGAGAGGTAATAATGTAGTTTTTAACCCCGTAGATGTGCACTGGAAAAAAAATGCGCGATGTAGATTCTCCAACAAACTGTTCATGTTCAAGAAAATGAAGAGAAAACATTGGAGGGAAACTTTGTGATGTGTGGTTTAACAAATAAGAAGAAACTGGGAAATTAAACGATAGCAGCTTTGAAGAGGGTGGACACAAAATTGTAGCTGTCACATGTGAAGGGAGGGAAGGTAAACAACAAATAGTGGATGCTGTCAGTGATGCCTCCTTCGTTGGGGATGGTGCAAAGGCTGAGGCAGAGCTGACCTTTTTGAAGTGAAGATATTAATAAAAATCTTCACAATCTGTTTACCACTGGGATTAGCAAGGTTAAAGCTGAGATCTAGGTTAGGACTGGGAGAGAGCAGATTAGGTGGTATTTGCACAGATAGGATATTTTGAGATTGGTTGGACCCAATGGACTGGATCTTAAAATGCTTTGAAAAACTGGTGGAAACTTTCTGTAAGCTCTGGAATTTTTTTTCTTTTTCTGAGATATTTTGACCCAAGGACCGGAGAGGGACAGATCTAGTGCCTCATCTTTTGAAAAAGGATGGAAGCAGGGAGGAGGAAGAGACAAAAGGATGGCAGAGCTCAGAGATTTATTTTCAGTTACTGAAAAAATAAGACAGTTAAGGCACAACTAAGTACCTGAGGGAAAACAAAGGAATGAGTAACAGCCAGTGTTCCCTGGATTCAATTTCTTTCTCATAAATCCATATTATGTCTTGCTATGAAAGGGTAACCCAAATGGAACTGTCCTCCCATAAATCTAGATTTTCAGAATGCTTCTGTTTCTGCTTTGGAAGCTGAAGTAGCCTAGGGAAGTGTGGTGTAGGTGAGATTCCCTTGTGGTTGCTCTAAAGTTATTAGTCAGAGAAGATTTACGACTCCCTCGTGGAATGTGGAGCTGCACTGTGTTGGAAATATCCTGGATGTGCTACTGGACCGTGTTCCTGATGAAGATTGGTGGGGTGTAGATGGCACTAAAGGGAGAAGAACTTGCAAGTGTATTAGAGACCGTCACAGGAGTTAGAAAAGCTCTTGACAAATGGTAGAATGCCCGGAAGATGAGAGGTGGTGAAGCAGTGAAAGCAAAATTGGGGATTTGAGGGTTCTCAGGCAGCAAGTCTCATCTGTACAGTACAACATGAGCTGGGCACTGAGGCTCTGCCCTGCAGTTCCACAGAGAAGGATTTGGTGTTAGCAGGTCATGGGCTCTCCATCAACCATTTATGGTACTGAGGAGAGGGGAGAAAGCGAGTGTTGTACTGGGATATGGGAAAGGAGGGATGCTCTTAAGCTACCTTCACAGTGGAAACTGAGGAAGCCAGATAATATCCCAACAGAGATGAAACAGTATTTCCATATCCATATGCCAGTAATGAGGTAACTGTGACCAGGAAATTTTAGCCATGTCGTGAATTTTCAACCGTTACTTTGCTCTCTGTTCTGTGAACATTTAGCTATTAATTCAAATTCTGTTTGTTTTAAGTGGAAGAGGCTCTTATGAACAAAAGTCAAACTATGGTCAGCACCAAAGCTCTTATGACCAGCAGTCAAGCTATGGACAGAACCAAGACTCTTACGACCAGCAGTCAAGCCAATATGACCAGCAGTCGGGCTATGGCCACCAGGGCTCATATGACCAGCAGTCGGGCTATGGCCACCAGAGCTCATATGACCAAAAGTCAGGCTATAACCAGCACCAAAGCTCATATGGCCACTCTCAGCAATCCTACCAGTCTCAGAAGGGAAGCTATAGCCACAACAGCCAAGGTAAAATTCACAGGTTGAATGCACTATTGGCTAATAACACTGAGCAGAGGCACTGTGAAATAGTTGGATATCCTTCCACAGGCAGTTATTTGGTGAATAGTTAAAAAGCTCTTTTATTGATACTCTTGGGGGATGTTTTATTTTTGTTAGGGCTTTCAAAGCATTATGCAGAGGTGAAAAACTTTTGGGACCCCAACATGGTTGCGTTTGCGTGTGTTAGAGGCAGCCTTGCAGGATCCCCATGTTCTGCAAATTCTAGATGGAATTTTCTTCCTGAGCTATTTTGAACCTTCTTCCTGCGTGAGGGTGACATGTCTTGATCAGTCATGAGGAGCTTTTGCACTTCACATTCCAGCTTTATGCTGTGTAGGTGAATTCTGAGATAGAAGAAGTTTAAGATGAAGCCTTTTTTTTGCAGAAACTTCACACCAGCAGCACAACCCACTCTATTTATCCCTGTTCTGTCTTCACTGATGTCTTTTGCAAACTGGGAAGGCTGTATGGAAGTCAGATGAAAAGTATATTTTAGACAATATGTGTTTAATGTTTGGAAAATGGAGTGTAATTACTGAGTGTTTGCATTCTAATATACCTTGTGATCCTGGAAGCCAAGGGAGATAGTGGAGCGAAGTTTATTTTGTTTTTGGTTTTTTTTTCCAGTTGCTCTGTGGCACAGATGATGTAAGGGAGATTTAGGAGTTGATACCTTTTCAGATTTAAATGGCAGACTTAATGGAGAGGGAGGGGAATTGAAGGGTGTGAGTTTTCATGCACTGCAGTCTGCACAGTTTACTCATGCTTTGTTTTACTCGTTGTTCCAGATGATCGACGTGAAAAGAGTAGGTATGGAGAAGATAATAGAGGATATGGCGGGTCACAGGGAGGAGGTAGAGGGGGCTATGACATGGATGGAAGAGGTCATATGTCTGGATATAGGTAAGTGATCTCCTTCCAGTGCCTGCAAATCCTTACCCTTGTTTCTTAAGATTTAGCTGCTTTTAATTTCTGTTTACTATATGGCTATTCCTAAAGTGATTTGGATTTATATTTCCAAAAATGAAAGGTTTCTAAAATCAAACCTTTCTGCACTGCACAGAAATGCATTTTGCACAGGAGGAGCTCTTGGGCTCAGGTAGATTGAGACCAAGCATTTAATTGTTCTGGCACATTTTGTTTGCATGAGCTGCAACACAAAAACTGCCCCAGCCCATCCCTTGCTTTCAATGACAAGAAAACCAACAGCCAGGGATCGAGGAAGTTTTCTAAATTCATAGCTAAGGTAGCTCACATTTTAGCAGGGAAGTATTTTGACTTTGCAGTAATAGGAATAATTTAGTAGTAACGTTACCTGTTCTTTGCTGGTTTTGCAGTTCTAAACTTCTCTTTTATACTTCTACGTATTATTAAAACGCATTTTTTATTATTGATTTAGCTGTCAGTCTAAACACGTTTATTTTGGGTAGATTTGAAATACTAACAGTGCTGTCACCCCTTTATCAATTGCCTTAGGCCCTGCTAAGAAAATTTATGCACATACTTAATTTTGTGCTTGCAGATGATTTCATGGAAAGGTCTGAGACTGGGACCTTTGCTTTAAAGCCTACTGAATTAGGCCATATGACGTATAATTTATTAATAAACTCTCCCAGCTGGCTCCCCTTTATGTGCCTCTGAAATGGTTGAGGGTGCAGAATGTTCACTGGTGCAGGGCAAGAACGTTGAAGCTTCAAGTGAGCTTTGAGGTGTTGCTTGTCAGCCTTTCAAAGGGCTGCACAGCTCTGGGTTATTGCTAAACTCCAGATAAAATCCACTGTAATTATACAGTGCTGTGTGGTGGCACTGATCTAATTTAAATAAAATAATCCAGTACGTGGGTACTTTAAAAAACGATATATTTTTAAACCATGTTTAAAATTTGTCTGCTGCTCCCTAATTGTACTTCATAGTTTGTTTTAGGGATGTAGGTGGACCCTACCCCTCCTAAATAGGTGTGATAGCACAGTGACAAGAGCATATCAATAGTTATTTTATGTTTGCTGGGGTTTTATATAATATAAACGTAATGCATAATTTTCCTGTCATAATTTATATAATAAACATAAAAATTATATGTGATAAATATATATAAATAAACATAAATGTATATAATACAAAATTCTGTAATATGTAGTACTTTATATAATATAAACTTAACTAGCAGAATAATTTCTAAGTTTATTTTCAATTAAAACCGAACTACTTCTTTTAAATTAGATTTTCTGTGTGGATGAAGGTTTTCCATGTTCCTGTGAGAAAACCTGGATTTTTAAAAAATCCATTTCTAGCTGAGCCCCTTCCCACAAGAGGAATGAATGTGAGCTTCAAAAAACCACACTGTTTAGATTTTGTCACTTCGAAACAAACTTGGGTCTTTGCAAATTAAGAAAAACAAATTAATGTCTGTGAAAATAAAGCCTCTTCCCATGTTTTTCCAAAATGTAAGAAAACTTTTGGTCACATATCCAATGCAGATCACAGTCCTTCAGTGGGCTTGGAAGCCAAAAGAAGGAAAAGAGGGGAGGTGAATGGAGAAGTGAGGGAAAATATAGCAAAGTGGGAAGGCCTTTATTAGGAATTCTATCTGCTTCTGCTAAGTGATGGTGTCTTTAATAGCATCTGTAGTGGAACTTTGCTGAAACTACAGTGTTCATATGTGTTTATTCAGTTTTCTTGCATAATTACGACAGAGGACTCTGCTGCTGACATACCTATTTTACCAGACAGGCTTATTAGAAAAGTCTAAAGGGTCAAATTAAATAACAAACTGTATAGTCAAGGGGAAAATAACTTGTAATAAGGTAAGAAATCATGTTTAGTCCTCTGAAATTGTGGGGTTTCCACTAGACCAAGTTGCTCCAAGCCCCATCCAACCTGACCTTGAATACTTCCAGGGATGGAATAATTTTTTTAATGGTCTTGAGTTGCATCTTTTGGGATTTTAGTAGAATTTTCCCACCCTTTTGCTTTGAAGCTTGAAAAATTGATGATCTCACTAATTCGTGTTGTGGTTAAGAAGTAACGTACTTTCTCCCTTTCAAACCCATAGTAGAAGAGTGTTGTCTTCTGGTTAGAAGGCAGGTCTTGAGAATGAAATTCAGCCTCCTTATAGGATTAGTCACCTTTTTGTTAGTCCTTGTCTGAAAAATAAGGAATTAATTGCTTATTGTGGTTGTGGGACTGAATTGTTCTGGTTAAGCCTGTAAGTGGAAAATGCAGGAGCAACACAAAGCAGGTGAAAGAAGCTTTGCCTTTGACTCTCTGCTCGTGCAAACTGGGGTGGTGAACTACAGAGGTGCAGTTTGGAAAGGATTTATCACTGTGTTAGGATTTGTCATAGAAATCCTCACTTGGCTCATCAAAGATTGTCTTTTAACTCATGTACTGATTTATATGGATGTACTATTAAAAAAAAGCTACCTACGCAGCTTAATTGTTGTATCAGCTATTAGGATTGGGAATTAGTGGGATATAAAGAAACTGCAGCTCCGTGCAAATGTTTTTCACTGTGTGATTTGCGTTCACAATTAATATTTTGACTTGTAGCAGGTATGCTTGAGCTTACAGAGACTTTGGAAACACATGAACAGAGGCAAATACAGGCAGGGGAAATAAAAGCCATCTGTCAGCGACTACTGGTGCCCTAAGTCTGTAAAAATACGCTGATGTGCGTAACTCCAGCACACTCGGTGAGACATGTTGGAGGCTGAAATTTGGTCCCTGAATTCTCACTGCTACTTCTGCCAATATCTGATGACTTTAAAAAACTGCATTTCTCGTCTCTGTTGTGCTGAGCTCCCCATGTACCTGTGTGCCTTTAATTTAAAGAGCTGTTCCCAGCTGGAGTAAGCAATATCCAGATGAACTCCATTTACAGTCAAGTAGGTGATGATGAATCTGTGACTAAGTAGAGGAGAAAAGAACATTGGACATTTCTTTCACAGCAGCAGTTTTTTGTCTCTGTGAGTGGTGCCTCATCATATTCTGGCTGCCTGCAGTTCAGTCTCTTATTTATTATCTTAGTCGGTGGCACTGCTGAGTTTCAGCTGCCTGTTCATGTTTCTGATGTAGAATGTTAAACCTCCAAAGTCCATCTGGTCACCCGTCTCTTTGTCTGTCTGCAGGCCTGGTGAAGCAGTGGGCTGTGAAACACTGCAGTTCTATTTTCCACGTGTTTTAGGACAATAATGTAGGAACTAATTCAGCTGCTGAGACTGAATTTTGGGTCTCAGGGAGGGGTAGAGCTGAGACTGTGGCATCAGCTGCTTTCAGCCAGTTTCTCTGTTTGAATTCACCTGCTGCAGGATATTTACCTGGTTCCAGGGGATCTTGGGTAGCTTTGTTCAGCAATCTCTGGAAGGTGACACAGTGCAGCTTTATAAATCATATGTAAAATGTGATTTAAAAATGTAGGAAAACATTCATCCATCATGAAAGGTACCTGTCAGTGAACTGATGCAGATGTTTGTTGGGTTGTTCCTGTGGGACAAAGCTGAAACATACTTGGGCAAAAACATATTTCTATAGACATTAATTAAAACTAATTAAAAATCATGGATTGCACTTGTTAGTGCAGGGTGCAGAATTACTGTACCACAGAGACAGAAATTGGGAATTGGACTTTGACTTCCTGTACATCTTACATATCCAGCTGTCACTTCACAGAATCATGGTGCACATTTCTACCCCAGCATCTGACAAAATCCTCACTTCTTGCATTTGTTGAAACAAAATTGTTGGGTTTTTCTAATTTATGTCTCTGCTGCTGTATAATTTCACATCAGAAGACATCTTGTGGATATTGCTGTCCTGATGAATTGGGACTATACTCTGGGGTTGGAAAACTTTGATAACATTTCCATGGTTGATGTTATTTGCTCTTGTTATTTCTGAGTTAAAATCCCAGAAGAACAGGCATCCTGTTAAAAATTGTTGTGTCATAATGAAGTTCTTTTTTTTAGCTGAAGTGAATTGGAGATGGCAGAAAGGTATTTACAGTAAATTTTATGATCACCATTGTATTTTTATCACTGAATACAGCCAGCCTTGAATAAAGACCAGCATTGATGTTGCATATAAAATTCATTCATGTTACCTCTGTAATGAGCAGAGTGAATTACTTATGAGTAAATGACACTGCAATTTAGCATTCCTATTTTTTCTGTAGAACAGCATTAAAATCTGCAGCAAAAAATTCATTTTAAGAAGAGTCCCAGTGGAAATGTAACCTGTCTTGACCAACATCTAGGTCCTGTCCCAGAATGTCAGCCACCCTCCAAAGAATGTCTCTTAATCCAGGTTTGATAACAACCTGTTGGAACCCTATTTCTTTGTTCCTCACTGTGGGCAGATTTTATTTCATGAATGTTAAGTATCAGCACCTTCCATTCATGACTCTGCATTTGCTGTAACAGCAAACAGACAGACAGAGTGCCGAAGAACTCACTCCCTAATTTTATTTCATTGCCTTTTGCTGGATGCTTGTATGTTTGGACTGTGCTGTGTGGGTAGAGGGAATTAAAACCTGGAGTGACTTCTGGTCATAAAGTGCATTGGTGAAGAGGCACAACAGCTCCAGAGGCTGAAATATCCCTCTGCAACGGGGTTTGAGCTCACACTGCCTTTATCTTGCGTGAAAGCTCTCAGGATTAGGCCACCCTGCCAAATTTCGAGGTGGCAGCTCTGCCCCCCACGTGAGGGAGGACAAGGAGGCAGTTGTACAATATGAGACAGTCTTTCTGACATTTGGTTATTGACCTTCAAAAAAATCCAGCGGCTGTATTTTTCCTGAAGGCTTTGAATATTGATTATATTGTGTTCATAACATGGATGCAATTAAAAATGCTGTTGTGAAAAAGTCCTGCAAGTACCAACCTTTCCATTGAAAAGAGTGAGGGTTTATTTTCATGCACATAATTGGAGGCATAACAACCTGTTTCAATCCCCTTCTAACCTTTGAAAATTGATGTGTGTAATCTCTTAACTTGGTCTACATTTTGTGCCACAGGTTTCAGAATGAATGAAATAAAACTTCACGGCCTCTGCTTTTGAAGCTCACATACACACACCTTCTGTGTAATGTCCAGTGCTGTAGTACAGGAGGTCCCCACAGCCCCTTGCTCAGAGAATGGCTGATTCTGCTAATTTATCCCCTGTATATAAATGCCTAACAATGGAGGTTAATTAATTTTAGCTCTTTTTTTACTTCTAGAAAAGTACTAAAGCACTAATTATCCCAAAAGTAGCAATTACATCTACAATTAAAGCCCATTAACCTTCACAAAAATAACATTTTTGTTTAAACCCCAGTTTTTAATAGCAAAAATAGTTTTTATTTTGGCTTGTGGGATGGGAGAAGGTATTGAACCGACGACATGTGGATGGGTTAGTTTAAAACACTCCTTAGGGCTTCTCTTCTCCAGTGCAACACCCTGAGAGATTATTCACTTTCATGTAATTTAATCTTTGAACGTGAGGGGGTAGTGAGGAGAACATAAAGATGGTGCTTTAGCTGCCAGACAGTAACTCTCAACTTGTCATGAGTTAACTGTAGATTGAGCCTTGGGCTCAGCATGTAGAGACTTAAGGAAGAAATCATTTCTTCAATTTTTCCTCTGCAGTGGTGGTGACCGTGGTGGCTTCAAAAATTACGGTGGTAAGTGCCGAGTATCCAAAAATGTTTCAGTGGAAATTCTTTATAAATCTAAAAGCCACCAATATCTTGTTACTATCTAGTAGAAGCATTATAGAGTTTTGGTGAGGCTGGTGTGTTCACGAGTTTTAATAGCCAAACTTGTAGCAATAAACTGGATTTCTACTTTTGTCAAATTGCATGAAAGAATTTGTGGAGACAGTGACGTTCACCGGATTTTTTTTTTCTTTTCTTTTTTTTTTTAATTTTTGTTACAAATGCTTCTTAGAATGGTACTAGAGGTAGAAAAAAAAAAAAAAAGTGGGAAACTGCTTGGTGATCTGACAACCAGCATTTGCAAGCAAACACCAGCACAGCATCAGTGTGGCAACTGCCACATGCTGCAAGTTAAAGAACACGTTAACGTCCTACAGACACCTTCTGTTGAACGTTTAAAGCTAAATATTCTCTAAGTCTCTGGTTAATGTCTTAGATCTTAGATGCATTACATACATTCTTTATATATTTTCTTGTTGCTAAAAAAGTCCCTTGAAAGTGCTTTGCTAAAAATAGTCTTTTTTCTTTCCTTTTTTTTTTCAAATCCATTTCATAGGTCAAAGGGATTATGGACCGAGATCAGATGCTGGTAAGAAAACAAGCAGTGAGTGGGAGTGGATTGTAGCTCTGAGGTCATTGCTTCTAAAATGTATGTCTAGAAAGATGGATATGGCTGCAATTCCCATGGCTCAAAAGAAATGCAGCTAAAGCATGTCTTCCTTGAAAGAAATGTGTTTTATTAAAGTGCATGGGAATTTTTGGATGTTTGTGCAGCAAGTAAGAATTTGCTGATGAACTTTGCCTGAGCCAAGCAGCTGCTTTCACTGCCATCACACTTCTGATAAGCTTGTGTTACTTAAAACACACACTGCTCTGATGGGTTGGGATGTCCAGCTGCATGGAGAAGTTGGGTGTGTGGCAGGCAGCTGGTCAGCTCCTGAATGTATTCTCTGACGTGCTGCAGCATCTGAAGGTGCTGTGTGTGCCTTTTGGAAGTTGGTGGTGTTAACTTCAAAATTATGCTCCCTGCCCATCCTTTATTTCACCCAAGATGTCCTTGGGATTTAAGGGTCTGCTACTGGGCAGCACAGAGCTGAGCTTTGAATGTTGCTGCTGTTGCTACCGCAGGAACACGTGGTAAATGTAGCTTATTCTTCCACAGATTCAGAGTCTGACAACTCTGATAACAACACCATCTTCGTGCAAGGACTCGGGGAGGATGTTTCAACAGATCAAGTGGCAGACTATTTCAAACAAATTGGTATTATAAAGGTATGTGAAATGAGAAGTCATTGGTCAGAAGGAAGAGAATTTGTGGAGCTGGTGTGTTGGAAATGTACTGGTATCATTCAAGGCAGAGTTCACTCTGGCTCCCCAGCAGTTGCAGATAATATTTTATCTGAGTTCCCAGCTGACAGCTCATTTGTAGGCTGGCAGCACTAGCACCTTTTCCTAGTGACATTTAGATTGCTTTGTGCCCCTTCTTTAGTCTTTATAACCCTGACACCCTATCCATTGTACCACCCTCATACACCCTCACATGTGTGCCTCTGTGTTCTGTGGCTGCTGCTTCTGTTTCTGCAACTCTATATTAGGATTTGGGGCACTTGACCTCATTTTTTTTTTAACACTGAGCCCATCCATCATTACTTCATGGAGAACACTCAGTCCTATCCCTCAGTTTCTGCAGGCCAGCTCCAAGAGAATCTTCTTTCTAAAGATACTTAGTGTTATCTCTTATTTTATTCCCTGAACTGACATAATCATTGTTTCTCCTATGCCAAGTGTACAACCTTTCTTTCCAGACCAACAAAAAGACTGGCAAGCCCATGATAAATCTTTACACGGACAAGGATACTGGCAAACCAAAGGGAGAAGCAACAGTATCTTTCGATGACCCTCCTTCTGCTAAAGCAGCCATTGACTGGTTTGATGGTGGGTGAGAGCACCTGTTCTTTTTGCTGTTTATGAATCTAACAGGCAGTGGAAGAAGCAAATCAATAACCTCATTGGGGACCCCGTGCTGCTACTTTTGTGGCTTTTGATTTTGTTTTTTTTTTGTGGGGGGTTGTGTGTTTTTCTTAAATACCTATATTTCATGGGATCTTTTGTGTGCTGGATTTCTTTCTCATTTGGTGAAAAAGCAGCTGGTGGTTTAGACCAAAAATGTGTAATGAAACTGGGGGGGGTTTGCTGCTGTACCTCAGTCCTCCCTGCAGAAAGTATGAGAGACTGTTCATGTCACTTCTTGTACAGACCAACAGAGCTGTAATCTGTGTTAGCAGCTGGAGGGATTCCCCGTGGTGTTAGTATTGATATTTTTAGAGTTTGGGAATGTTTATGGCAACTTGTGCTGAGTGCTCTGTATATACTCAGTGAAGAGCAAGGGTTTTTAAAATTATGGGCTTATCCCAGAAATACATTGAGGTAAAACTCTTCAGACGTGATGCAGGAAATAACAGTGATATTCTGGTAGTAGTAATCTTGAGGGGGTGAGGGAAAAGTGCCTGCTCCTGTCACCTTGTGTGTGCACAGAATTTTAGTGATACTGGGTAGAAACAGAAGGGCATACTCTACATCTGGTGTGAAATAATACTGCTTAAAAATTCTGGCATGGCATGCTGTTTGATGGTTACATTTTGCTATATAAAAAATGCAGATTGACTTTTGTTGAGGAGGGTAAAGCAAATATGACTATATAAGGCACATGTGCAGTCCAGTTTGCTCTGTGATAAATGTTGTGTCTATGAAGAATTGAGACTTTGAAAAACATGAACTTTTAAAATACACTCACTTGGAGGTTAAGTTTTGTGCTGGCTGTTGAATGGTACAAAAGTCTCATTGCCTGCCTTGGAATTACAAACAGAGTTTGAACATCCAAACTAGTTATTCGTGAACGTGGCCAGAAATCTTTTAAACATTCTCATGTCTGTTTAAACTGCAACCTTCAGATCTCATTTAAACTAAAATATCTGTGGGTTTATGGAGAGCCTAACAAGTACCTCAGTGTTTACCATCTCACCTTTGGACCAGTGGTTTTAAACCCAAGAGATTTACTGCAGCCTCAAGAGCTTTGTGTTCAGTCTGTGTGTGCAAATCACTTCTGCTCTCCTGGGCTTGCTGCTGTGTTATTGGGGGCTGTGTTGATCCTTCCTCTCCTTCCACAGGAAAAGAATTCAATGGCAATGTTATCAAAGTTACTTTTGCAACTAGAAGGCCTGAATTCATGAGAGGAGGTGGAGGTGGAGGACGCCGAGGTGGGACTAAAATCTGTAGAATCCTTGTTTTTGCGTTGTTAAATGTTTTTTAGCTGTGATTGATTTATGAAAGAGAAGCTGACTTTGAAGCAGTGATTCATCAAATATACAAGCCTTTGGGATTCTGCCAGGAAAGGGAGTAATAAGGACTGAACTAAGTTAAGTAAACTCAAATCTGTAATCTCTTTTGCACAGCACAGAATTTATGCTTTCCTTTAGACCTGGAAAGTCTCCAGATCTTGTCTCAGTGTTGCTTTTAAAGAGAGAGTGTAGCAGTGATGCTGAGGCTGTACCAGTCCCACAGACATAGGTGTGAATTCCCAGTGAGTATTTGCTTGTTACAGCAAAGCCTTGAGATACTCTGATGTTTCCAGCTGGTATTAAGCAGGGTACATTATTCAACTGCTACTGACTCAGAGCAGCTGTCGGATGTCTGACTCCTTTAATTAAAGAGAGCCCTTGATTCTCTGCATGTACAGTTTTGTCAATAGTCCACTGGATATTCATTCCTATTTTCGTGCTTTGGGCGGTGGCTGTCAACAAATTTTAGTTTTTAAAGCAGGCAGATAGGCCTGATTAAAAATGATTCTTCAAGAACTTTAATTTGTATAAAAGTTCTTAATCTTTGTAGTGCAGAAAAAAAGACTGTTGTCCCTGTGCTCATGTCAGAGGCATCCTGGCATTAATCCAGACAGCTTTTTGTTAAATTTTTGTTCTGTGACTAAGTCTGGCCATATGTGACTGACATTATACATTGTTAAATCATCCTGAAACTTTATTAATGCACATAGTGGGTTTATATTTACCCATTGGCAGTTCAAGCAGATCAAGTTTTCCTTTACTGCTGAAAAAGAATTTATGGTAAATAGTGGCGATATATTTACATTAAACACTCCTTCCACCTGAAAAGTCTGTCTGTCACTTGGATTCTGAAACCAGTGACAGTCCTTAATAAATGTTTCTCATGTGCAGGTCACAGACACTTTCCCTCCTTTATTCTGATTATAATTTTGTCTGCAGGTTCACGAGGTGGATATGGAAGAGGTGGGGGCTTCCAGGGTAGAAGTGGGGAACCCAAAAATGGTGATTGGGTTTGTCCTAACCCGTAAGTGTCGTTTTAATTGGGCAGGGTGTTTCATGTATGCCCTTGGAGTTTCCTCCCAGCTCAGTCTGGGGGAATCTTTGTCCTTTCCAGGTCCTGTGGCAACATGAACTTCGCTCGCAGGAATTCCTGCAACCAGTGCGGTGAGCCCAGACCAGAAGATTCACGTCCTCCAGGAGGTGTGTAAAAGCAGCCACATCTCTTAAGTGTTCCAGGTGTTGGTGTCACCTGCATCTTTCTGCAAAACCTGACTAATGTGTCTGTTTTTTGCCTCAGATTTCCGTGGCAGAGGAGGCTACGGAGGAGAAAGAGGCTACCGAGGGCGCGGGGGCCGAGGCGGCGATCGGGGAGGTGGCTATGGGGGCAAGATGGGAGGAAGGTGAGAGGTGCTTTGGCTGTGGAGCAAACAGACTGTGGGACTGAGAGAGGGACTGTGGGAAAAGGGCTGTTTACATGTGCAGGCACAACTCTGCTATGAAAATATGAACTACAGATAGGAGCTTCCGGAGAAAACAACCCTGTTTGTCGGTTGAGTGTGTTTTGTGAGCGTGTTTGGATGAGGCTCTCTAAACACAGAGCAACGCACAGACGTCAGCGTGGAGATGTTTGACTGAAGGGACTGTTTGTGACTCGCTGAACTTGTCCTTTGCTTATAACTTTCTCTTTCCCTTCCAGAAATGATTTCAGAAACGATCAACGCAACAGACCGTACTGAAGACCACTGTGAATGTTTTGTTTGTCTTCTTGATGCGTTTGATAGTGAAATTGCCTGCAGCTTCACCCATGGCCTCTTTGGATAGTGGAATTGAGTGAAACTAGATTTTTATTTTGGTGGGAGGGACTGGGGTGGTTTGGGAGGATTTTTTTTTTAAGCAAGACATTGAAATTTAATCTTAATTTCAACATTCTCCTCTTTTCTTCCCCCCATACCTTTTCAACAGGCCCTAAGAAGGAAAAGGATAAACTGTAAAATATTGCCAAAATATGAAGTGTTTTGTAATACAACAATAAATGCTGATTGTTTTATTTGTGAAATCCTACTGTTTCACAATTACTTCAGTTGTATGTGTTTCCTTACGTATTCCCAGCATTCCTGTGACGTGACCTAAGAAGTAAATAGGTTTGGAATGGCACTGCAGCTTTGACCTGAGCTCTGGGTGTTCACAAAATCTGCAGTTGAGTTGGTGCCAGGCCTCCTTGTTATCCATGCCCTCTCTCCCAGACTTGCAGACTTGTCCCCTTCTCTCCTATTCCGTCTAAGACAGAACTCTGTGCTTCCTGCAATCCCACCATACCTGCTTGGGTGCAAGGCAGAGCTGAGTGTAAGCGTGTTCTCCTGCTGCCAAGGGCCAGGACAGCTCAAAAAACAAGATGGGATTGCTTAAAGAGAAAAAGGGCATTTGCTCTATGTTGCTGTACCTGTAGTTGCTGCTTTTGAAATGTGAGTGATGCAAACAAGTGCTGTGTGTAGCTGATTCATTTGAGATCAGATGCAGGTGAGGTTCAGTAGATGCACTGTGAGAATTTGGGAGTATGAAGAAACAGTGGAAGTTCATTATCCCTCCTCTGCAGAGGTGAGGTGCTGGGAACCTGGGAAGCTGGCACTGTCCCAGTCAGCTCATGTCCAGTGCTGCCTTTGCATCACAGGCCTTTGGGAAAGAACGTCTGGCTCTCCAATATTCCAGGGGCAACACTCTAAATACAAGTCCTTGGGGTCTGTTACAACTGGGCTCAAAGAGCTGCACAATATCTCACAGAGAAATGAACAAAACTGGCTTTTGTTAAGGTTTGTAAGCCAGCTCCCCAGCTTGGTGTGCATTCATGGTCATGGTAACCAAGTTCAAATCAGCACTACCCGTGGCTGTAAATGTAGTAACTGTGCTGCGCCTTTTTCAGGTTTCTCCTGGGAAGCATCTGCTCTGTCAGGAAATGCCTCTGTCATGGACTGTGGGCAGCTTGTTCCTCTTAAAAGAGGGGATTTTGAGGTATATGTGTATTAGTGGCAGGATAATATTTAATGTATGGCGTGTGAGGCTTCAAAAAGGCAAACTGGACAAATTCAGTAGCTGTTGTTTTGCTGGGCTAGAAAAGTTGGAGGTTGGTGGTTTTTAAACTGGAGTTATTATTTGGAATGAAGAGGCTAGAGGGTGCTCTTGCCCACGGCTGCACTGGCACATCCAGGATGGAGGGGGAGGAAAGCAGGGATCAGCAGCCGGGAACAGCAGTGTCCCTCTTGGGGCTGCACCCAGAGCCCTCGGAGCTGAGCAGAGAGTTGGGAATGGCTGAGCTGAGCAAAGCCTGGCTGTGCTGGGGCCAGTGTGGGTTGTTTTTGTTGCTTTTGGTGTAGAGAGAGTTAAACTAGTTCAGGGAGGCCTGGGAAGTGATGTTCTGCAAAAGAGAGAAACTCAGACGATGGTTTAACTGTGTCATTGCCCTCCAACTGCTTCCACCAAGTCCTTCAGCGCTGCAGTTTTTCTCCACAACTGCCTGAAGTTCACCAGGATAAGCTTTAATTGAGGTTAAAAGGAAAGTAAAAAGCTTATAAAAATTAGTATGTTAAGGATTGAATTAATTTTAGCTCTTCACGGTGCCTTGTGAGAATTTGATAGGACTTCATAGAATAAAATTCCAAACTAAATAGGGACAGGACAGTGGATCTATCAGGAGGTGGAAAACCAGGAGAGGCTATCCCAGCAGAAAGAAGCAGTTTGGGTTGTTCTAAGCATAGCTGGGAACAGCTCTGCTCTGCTGCCTTCATCTCTATTTATGATCTGTCCTCCAATAATACATTTTCTAAGCAGCGAGGGTTTCGTTTTGGGAATCAGTCCCGTATGGAATGCTGGTGGTTTATTTATAAAAACACATCTAGCACTTGCCAAGCTCAACAGGGACTTCATGGAGAAAAGAGGGATGCCAATGCAGAAGAGGCATGTGATCGTTACAGAGCTGAAATGCCACAATAATAGCTAAACAATCTCACAGGCAGCCAAATAGTTTCCATGCCGGCTCTCTGCAGCCAAACCCACCTCACCCTGAGAAGAAATGCAACTTTTAAGTTGCTCAAATACCACAGTCCTAAAGAGAGATGTGGGAGCAGTGACTGAAGCCAGTAATTCAAATCTTTGGGAGTTTGAGGGCAGGATTCCATCTGTGCTGCTTTGCCTAATCTAGAAGTGATAATTCCCATTCCCAGGGTAACCAAGAGCTCATGTGGTGCCGTCCCAGTAGATGATGTTGCTAATGCTGCTGTAGCAATTGCCTGTAAAGCTGTTGTAATAAAACACAGCTGTCAGAACGCACCCCAAGCTGCTCAGAAGTCCACTTTTCATACCAAGGTTTGCTGGAACTTGGGTCCCACCCTGATCCTTGAAAGAGGTGCATGGTTTTGGCTGTCCTCTGAGCAGATAACTGGTGAGATTCAAACAAATCCAGCAAATTGATGTGTTTGTAGGAGGGCTCATCAGCTGGATGCAGCCTCTTAACCTCGCTGACTTCCAGGAACTCTGCACACAAAGCGTAAAGCCAAGGGAAGTCTGCACAGACTTTGCATTTTCTCTGTAACACCCTTCTGGTAAGTGGCTGTTCCTGGCTCTGCTGGGGACAGGATACTGGGTGAGACAGACTTTCTAACACACTGAGGACACAGGAAAGTCCTTTGACCTGTGAGAACTTACTGTGCACGAATTAAGTACCTGAGAAAACAGTGTCTGAGCAGAAAAGCGTTACCCTTGTGACAGCCAAAGCTTGGGGAACGTAAGCTACTTGTGCCTCGCTAAAGAATTTGACTCTTGCAGGCTGGGGCTGTGAGGGAAAGCTGCGACTGTGCCCCTCTGATCTGATCCAAAGTGGTCCTGGGTCTGGCCACCTTCCAGCAGCAGGATGAGTATTTTGGACATTGCCTGACACAGCACCCAGTGAGCCGTCCTGGAGCAGCAAGTGCCTGTAGAATTGGCTGTTCTCGAGTGGGTGAAACAGAACAAACTGACCCAGGTCTTAGTGCAAAGCATTAAAGGTTTTTAACCGTCAGCTCTTGTGCCTCGCATCCATCTTGGGTAGAAGCTGCCACAGAGGAGTAATGGTGTTGCTATTTGCTTATCAGTTGTGGTAAACATTCAAAAGCTGCTCAGAGAAAGCCCACGTCACTTAAGTGCTGTTTCATTCTATTGGTTTATAAACTCCTGGATCTCACCTCTGAGGGTGACTCACTGGGGTTTCAGCTCTGTGCACTGCTCAGCTGCTCTTGCTGTGCCCATATCGACAGAGCGGCCTCCCCCATTCCAGACTCCCCGTCTGTGGTAATGGCACTTGGTGCTTCATGATGATTTCAGCTGAATATAGTAGTGCTAATAATTTAGGAACCCTCAGGATCTCCAAGTCCAAGCTCTGTAGGTGTCTTAGGAAAGGGTCTGGAAATCAAGCTCAAAAGTTGCATTGAGACTTTTTGAGTTAAATTCGAGGGAGATGGCATTTTATCGAGAAATCCAAGAAAACAGGATTGTTTAAGCAGATAGAACTTGTAGGGATCTATTTATCATGCTCTTCCAAGAATATTTTTTAGTAGAACTATGCCAGCTCTTTGCCATAGCCTTGACTTGTCAGGTTTCAGTTTTGGGGTAGAAGTTACAAGGACTCAAACTCTCTCTTTTTTTTTTTTTTTTTTCCTGCCCCATTTCTGAGCTCTTACCTAACCCCGAGAGAGCTGGAAATCTGTTCACCTTTCCACGAGATAGTTTTTCTGTTCCTGATACCGCTCCGATTACAGCAGCTGGAAAAACATCTTTATACTCCCAGCCAAAAATCTGCAGAGAACTATGATTTGGCATCTCCAAGGCTGGGCTGATCTCTTCTCCATCTGAATGCCAAACCCCCTAAGGACTTAGGCAGCAGCCCCGGGAAGTGCCCGGTCGGAAAGCTGGCTGCTCCAGGGGCTGCAGGTGCCCTCCCAGACGCTTCCCCACATTACAATGAGCAGAGGAGGGAGTTTCCTGCTCCTGCTGGAGCCGAGCCAGTCACTTTCTCATCATCCATATTCTTAAGTGGAAGAGCAGATGGATCAGTTGCTTCCTAGATACGACGCAAACACGGATGCATTTGCAGACGGAGCTGCTCTTGTTTTGAAAGGAAGCGTGAGGCTGACCTGTGTAAGGAGCGGCCATCCCTTGGCTCTCCCTCCTCCCAGGGCTGAGTATTCCCCTCACGCCATTCCACAGGCTGTACCAGCTGCCCCCATGCTCTCTGACAGCCCCCCTGGTCAGCGCTTACTGGCCCAGATGTCACCTTCTTAATTCCTCCCTTATTTTTTCCTCATAACTCAGTGTCTTCCCTATTTTATCCAGGTCTCTTTCTCTCTCCTTCGAATCCTGCCTCCCTCCCCTACGTGCTCAACCCTGTCCAACTGAAAAACAACGTGTCACAGGATCCCTGCCGATCTCTTCAGGCTGCACTCAAACAGATGCTCCTGTAACTTCAGGTTTTGGCATGTTTAAAAAGAGGATGAAGCAGCCTGGGAGCTTTAAAATAGGTGTGGGGTTGAAGCTGGCATGAAAACAAAAGCACGTATAAGTCACATCCTATTTTTTTCCCCCCCCTGAACCAAAGCAGAATCAAAACATCCTTTTGCTTTAGTCAGATTAAAACAAAACAGTTAAACAAAATACTGCTGGGAGTAAACAGAGCTGTTGACCTGTCAGTGGAACGCACAAGATCATCAGCTGTGTCCGAGCTGCAGGATAGCTGTGACAATGACACAGGCACAGAGTGTCGCCTTGGGTGGCAAACAGCCCATCCTTGTCCACGGGTGACCACGTTCCACACCGGGGAGGGAAATTTAAGCATGAAGAGTGTAAACCACAAACCTGAGAGTGTGGTTATTATCTAAAGCTTGAGAGAGCGCTGAGGGTTTTGCCAGACCCCTGAGGAGGGGCAGCGTTGCCCATGCGGCCTCCTGTGCTTCTGTGCTCATGGCAAGTGCTGGCCCAGAGGGACCCCCGACCCTCCAAGCCCTCGTGCGCTCTGCATCTGCGTGGGGTGGACCGTGGGCGAACTCAGGTTTAGGAAAAGCTGGAATCGCCTTCTCCTTGTCTTTCCCACACCTTCAAACTGGGCAGAGCCACTGCCCCAGCACCCTGAGCAGCCCGGAGAGACGCACCCGCAGCGGGATGCTCCCTGGGGACGGGGCACTGGGGGACATCCCCCCGGAGCGGGACCGGGGCTGGGTGACACGGAGGGGGGCGGCGGGGGCTCCCCGAGCAGGGACAGCCCCCTCCACCCGGTGCCGCCGGCTGAGCCCGGCCCTCGGCCGGGGCTGGGGCTGGGGCCGCCCCCGGGGCCGGGGCGGGGAGAGGCGGCGGCGCCGGGCGCGGAGCGGAGCGGAGCGGAGGGAGCGGAGCCGGGATGGTCGGACCGCTGCGGGCCGCGCTGGCGCTGGGGCTGCTGGCGGCGGCACAGCCCGCACCGGCCGCGGGGCAGCGGCGGCAGGCGGAGGTAGGGCCGGCACCGGCACCGGGATGGGAGCGGGGAGGGAGCGGGGAGGGAGGGAGCAGCTGCTCCCGGCCGGCGTGGGATGCCCGTGTGCTGGGTGTGCGCGGCCCCGATGTGCCCTCCGGTTGCGCGCGTGTCCCCGTGTGCCTGTGCCATTCGTGTGCCCGTGCACCGGCTGTGCCCATGTGCCGTAGGCGTGCCCGTGTCCCCCCCGGTCGGTGCGTGTCCCCATGTGCCCGCGCCCTGGTTGTGCCTGTGCCATAGGTGTGCCCCTGTCCCCGAGGTACACTCCCACCACGGGTGAGAGTGCCCGTGGGTGCCTGTGCAGGTGTGCTGTGGGTATCTGCGGCGTGTGCGTGGCACAGGGGCGTGGCTGTGCCAGCTGGAGATGGGCCTGTGCCACAGGGTTGTGCTGGAATGCCGAGGTGTGTGCCTGTATGTGCTGTGTGTGTCACAGAGTCCCAGGATGGTTTGGGTTTGAAGGGGCTCTCGAAATCATCTCGTTCCATGCCCTGCCATGGGCAGGGACACCTTCCACAGGTTGCTCCAAGCCCTGTCCAACCTGGCCTTGAACACTTCCAGGGATAGGGCAGCCACAGCTTCTCTGGGCAACCTGTGGAAGAGCCTCATTATCCTCAGAGGGAAGAATTGCTTCCCAATATTTAATCTAGCTCTGCCCTCCTTCAGTTTAAAGCCATCCTTCCTTGTCCTATCACTCCAGGCCCTTGTCCCAAGTCCTTCTCCAGCTCTCTGAAGTCCCTTTAGGCACTGGAAGAGGTTCCAGGTGTCCTTCTCTTCTCCAGGCTGAACAACCCCAGCTCTCTCAGCCTGTCTTCAGGTGTCCCCACAGGTGATGCGTCTGCTGCCACAGAGCTCCAACAACAATAGAACTCCTGCATGAGGAAACCTGCCCATCTCCCAGCATATCAGGAGGGGACAAATGCCAATCCTTCCCCTCCCTGCCTCTCCCCAGGGCTTTCCCCATCACCTCTGTTTGGATTTCTTTTGTTTGTCCCCATATCATTGTCACGCTGTGCCACCATCCGTTCCTGTTTGTTTTGGGAGGACAAGGTATGAGGTTTGGCTGATGAACAAAGGTTTGCATTGGGGATTTTTTTTTCTTGTTTAGGCATCGATCCACTGTACATTTGCACAGATGCTTAATTTTAAACCCCAGTCAGCAAATCCTCGTGAATTAATTGGGATTTTTCACATGCTGTAAAAGTGGACATGAATGCTCGGAGGCTTGTTCTGATGTGCAGGTTTCTTACGCTGGGAGATGTTGCTTCAGAGAGGTTATTTATAGGTGTGCTTGTCCTATTGTGCACAAACCTCAACCCAGCCCCTCATGCCACCTGGAAAAAACAAATCTGCAAAGTTTTCATGCTCAGAAAATCAATAATTTAAAATTCACTATAAAAGAAAACCAACTGATTGAGGGCGAGAGGTTGAAAAAGGTCCAAACTGCCTTTCCATTCCCCACTAGTGACTTCTGAGACCTTTTCCCTGAAAGCCTCAGAGCAGATCCCAGGATTGTGGCAGATCTAAGGCGAGGAGTGCTGGACAAATGACTTTCCTGTCTCTCTGCCTCAGTTTCCCCAATGGGATGGGCTGTGCTGCCCAGGGACTTTGGGACAACACACACAATGAAAATGGAGTGAGAAAGCTTGTCTAAATAAACTGAGCAGTTAATTTTCTTTAAGGAGGAAGCTGAAATTCTCACATAACATCAAATAGTTCTAGTGACTTGTGGCTTTCAGAGCCAGGCTTTCCTTACAAAGCTTTTTTTTTTTTTTTTGCTTTTAAAATAGCCAAAGTTAGCAACAATGGGTTGTGTAAACTTAGATGCACAAGACTGAGAAAATGTCCAGTTGTGTTCTTTTCCTGGCTTGTGCCCATGTTTTCACTGCATCCATATCAATTGCAGCTCAAAAAAAGGGAAAAAAAAAAGAAATGAAGGAAAGTTTGGAAATTTAATTTGAAACATTTGTCTGTTAAATCATCTTATCATCTGCAGGCTCCAGATAGGAGAGGGTCTGATGTGAGAGAGCAGTTTGGCTGTGCTGTGCTCAGGCAGCAGTGAGAATGCCTGAGATTCCCTGATCCTGGGGGAATTGTGTAAAATACACAGGGCATGTGAGATCTCAGCCTGTGCTGGGAGTGAGGAGCACAGCGAGATGCTGTTTGGTGGTGCCAAGGGCAAAGGACAATATGCAGAGATTTGTGTGAAAAGCTACAGATCTGTTGCAGTGGGAAGAACAACGGAGGAAATTAGGAAAAGCAGTGAATGGGAATAGAGAGCAAGACTCTGGGACTGGGACATTCTCATTTAGGAGTTTTTTTCCAATTTTTTTTCCCCTAGCCTGCATTCCTCCTTCCTATCTTGTTCATGGCCTTTTTCCCACTCTGAGCCACCCAAGGACTTACATTTAGGACTCTGAGCTGTGTTTGTGCTGAGAAGTACTCCGGTGTCCAGCTGAGCTCCTTTAACGAGCATCCAGTTGGGATGCTGGATGCTGAGCACAACCTGGACGGAGAGAGGCTCTCTGGGTACCACCCAGCACATGGAGGGGCTGGGAGGTCAGCTGGGACCCCTGCGTGCTCCCAGGGCACCCCACATCCTCCCTCTGAAACAAGAAGGGGAAGAAGTTCTTCTTCCTGTGAAAAATTCCTGCCGCTCAGCCCTCAGCACGGCAATGGAAGGCGTGGGTGAGAGGAGGAGGCATCACCCGTGTGAGGCACCGCTGGGCTCTGCGCGGACACGCAGCACCCGTGAGGTCGCGTCTCTTGAGCCGCGGATGTGGCGAGCGGCTCCGACTCACCCGGCAAATCCCCCGGTGTGATTTACGGCCCCGTGAGTCACCGCAGCACGAACAGCCCTGCTTTCTTCCTGCCTCTCCCCCAAAACAATCCCCGCTTGTTACGGCAAACATCGCCCGCCGGGCAAGGGGCCGCGGGGACGTCTCCTCCCAACCCCGGTTCCCACCCCGGTGGAGTAGCAAGACCAAGCGTCTGGTTTCCTTTCTCCCCTTAGACATGAAAGCACAACCAGTCTGCGTGACCAAACTGGTTTGTCAGCCGCTCTGGTATTCGCAGGGGAAGGTTTGGCCAAGCCCAGTGTTTTTTCCCCGTTTTCCCCGAGCGCTTTGGGTCGCGTTCAGGGGTTCTGGTGCTGCTGGAGCTGTGGTGGGTGGGTGCAGCCCGTCGGTGTCGGGTGTGGGGTGCTGGGGCAAAGCTGGGGGGTTCCCGGTGAATTATCACAGAATCGTACAATGTTTTGGGTTGGAAAGGACCTTAAAGCTCATCTCATTCCAAGCCCCTGACATGGACAGGGACACCTTCCACTGGACCAGTTTGCTCCGAACCCCATCCAACCGGTTACTGAAACCAGGACTGGCTTTAGTTAGACCTGATACATTCCTGGCTTGTTGTCCCTCAGCTCCACAAGGTCGAGCGTGACAATAAAGGGAGCTTAAAAGCCCCACTTCCTCAGTGGCAAGGGAATATTTTGTTGCTAAAGTAGATTTCCAGGGAGGGTAGGGGGAGAGGAGATTCCCTCAGGACCAATTAGGCACAGCAGGGGAGCATCCCAGCGACTTGAGGGGCTTGGGGCTTTAATCACCCTCCTGTCACACACAGAATTAGCTGAGGTTTTGCTGCCTTTTCGGCGGGAGGACGACCAAGCTCTGTGCTCGCTAATCTCCCTTCTTATGTGTCTCTCTGTGTCCATAGATATAATATTTATATAGATACTTGTACACACACTTAAACAAAAGAGGCGCGAGGACTCTGCCTGAGGGTTTGCAGGGATGTGGCTTGGGAGAGTGGAAGCAAATGAGCGTTTTTAATTGCTGTGACATCTTCTGGAGGCGGCTCCCAGGCGGCAGCGACTCGGTGGGCAGGAGGAGCCCCTGCTTCTTCTGTGATCAGGCCAAAACACGCCCTGGGGTCAGCTCTCCTCCTGTCTGTACAGGGGGAAACTGAGGATGAAAAGTGGGAGCCACCGTGCCCGTCTTGGTGGTGAGATGATGCAGGATGGAGCCTGGGGCTGCTGGGACGAGGGCTGAGGACACACCTGGGCTGGTTTTGGCGGGTTGCTGCCATTTCATGACTAAAAACAAAAAACTTTTGAGGTACAGCTTGAGACAGGCTTCCTCTGTAACCATAGCACGAAGCTCCTGCCCGCGCTTCGGCAGGATGGGATCGCTTCTCTCCGCTGCTGGGGAATGGAGGGGAGAGGTGGTGTTGGTACCAGGCAGAGCAGAGGGACAGTGTTCATCAGGAGCCCAGTGTGAGGCTTCTCTGGTGCTTAGCTGGTGGAAAGGAGCCAGAAGTTGAGTATGTGGAGGGGAGAGCAGGCAGGACCGGAGCCTGCTGTCTCTGCACTCGTGTTATCCTGGTTTCCAGGGAGGGAGGACTAATTGTATTTGCTGTTGGCTGTCTTCCACCTGGGATGCCTGTGGTCGAGGGCAAGGTGTTTCCTTGGCTTTAGCTCTCAGCAGAGATGATTTCCAGGGTTGTAACAGGCTCCACATCAGAGGCCTGAGATGGGAACGGCCCATCCATCTCCCTGAACTCTCCTCCCGCTGTCCCTGCTGCAGCTCTGAAGGATTTTCTGCCCCAGCACTGGCTCCCAGGCAGCCAGATCCGTGCTCCTCTCCCTCCCTCAGGCGGAGGGGGAAGCTGGGCATATTTCATGTTAATGTTCAGCTCTTGGTTTCCTGCTGTTTTTCTTTCCCCATTGTATGGAAAAGAGCATTTCCCCATCTAGGGCAGGAGGGAGGGGGTTTTCCCAGCATGGCCAGGCTTTGCATTGCTGTCTCAGGGGAGGATTAATGGGCTGGTACTGAATTCCACCCAGCCCTACCAGAGCCTGGCTGGGCTCTGGGGGGTTGTGCAGTGCTGGAGGGGATCTTAAGGAGTGCTGGTTCAATCATAGGACACCGTGGCATGGGGCTCTTGGGTTTCCCTGCACACTGAAATCTCTCTGGTCCAGGGGTCTTTGTATGGTCTGATAAATACCTGACAGAGTGGAGGATCAGCGCATCCCTCTCCTGTAGCTTTGTGTTTCCAGGACTACCATCACCCTTAACAGACAGTAGGTGTGTCTAGAAAATTTAATAAAATTTCTCCTGATGATTTTGCAGCTGGAGAGTTGGTACCTGTGTGTGAGAACCAGGCCAGAAACTCCAGGGAAACTGCTGCTTTGGTTGGACTTGCAAAGCTCAAGGAGACCTGGGCAGGAATGATAAAGCCAGTGGCCTGTGTGCCTCCTGGTGCTGCTCAAGAGCAGCTGCTTGACACCAGTTGCTTTTTTTGCTGTGCACCCTGACTTGTCCAGATGGGGTTTCAAGCCTTCATGAGATCATGGTGGGGAGAAACCATTTTCATGCTTTATGAATGGAACTGTGTTGGGTTACAGGCGAGGAAACAGCTTCAGGTTGTTTTGCTTTAGATGCTGAGTGAAAGCAAACGTGTGTGGTAGAAAAAGTTTAGGCTGTGCTGTGATCTGAGACCCGGGACTTTCTGTCCTTGTGCTTCTCAGCTCACATTTATCTGTGGTGATGTCACCACTGGGATCATCACCCTGCACCCATATATGTAACTGGGGATTTTCTAATTCTGGAGGAGAACTTCATGAAAACACAACAGCAGAGGAAAAGAGCCAAGATACCTTCTCCTCTCCAGGCTACTCTCTTAGGGCTCCAAGCCACCCCATCCCCAGGGAAGTTACTTCACCCCCATATCCTCCTTCCCTGCATCCTCATCCTGAGTTGCCACTCTATTTTGCCTCCTGGTACCCATGTAAAGTGGGGAGTTGGGGCTGGGGGATGGCATGTCCAGGCTGTACAGTCCCTCCTTGGGCAGAGGTGGTGTGGCTTCTCCCAGTGAAGAAGCTGGCACTCTCACCTGCCAGTGCAGGCCTTGCTCGTGCCTGATTTATCCTGACTCACCTGACCAGGTGTGGGGGGTCTGGGTAGCTCTGGCCACACTGGGCTCTCACTGCTGGTGCCTCCAGCTGAGACAGGCTCCTCTGGTGGGAAACATGGCCAAACTCTTCTTCTGGGACTGGATGAGGAGTGTGTCCAGCAGGAAACTGTGCCAGTCCTTGCTGTGCTGCAGCCAGAGGGGGATTCTCCAGGTAGAAGGGGAGTAAGGGAGGAGAGCAGACTCGGCACCTGGAGGAGATGAGGTCTGCAGGAGCACGCGCGGATGTGCCTGCCCTGCCCGTGGGGAGGTGGCAGGCGCAGGGGTGACGTGTTTGGGGGTGATGTGGAGATGATTGTTAGTGGCAAGCAGAAAGTTTGGGCAGGAGGAGGAAAAGGAGAGGCCCTGGCACACCTCAGGACTGTCATGTCCATAAGCCATTCCTGCTCCTTGCCAGGTGACAGTCCCAGGAAGGGATGCTGCCTCCTCCGCAGGGGGACTGAATCACCCGCTGGAGGTGGACGATCAGGAGCAGCACTGAGTGGAGGTTGACATCCCAACCCCCTTTTCCCTCCTCTGAGATGAGCAGGGAGGGGAAGCAGCTTTGAAAACACACATTTTCCCAGAGGGCAGCAGCCGTGCCGTCCGGGTCAGCCCATGGCATTCCTGCTACTCCTCACACTTCTCCTTTGGGATGCGGGGAAAGGAAGCCACCACTTTCACTTTTTATTCTTGTTATTACTCATTACTGTAACTCCTCCGACTGTGCTGCACTAACAGGATGCTGGGCAGCTTGTTTGTCTCCCGCAGACATCCCCTGCGGGGCAGGCGGGTGTGGAGCATTCCCGTGACCCCGGCTATTAACTTCTCCCAGAGCTGGGGAGCAGCCTGAGCCGAGGGAAGCCGTTTATTTTCTTTAACGTGCGATTTAAGTTGTTGGAGCAAGTTCAGAGAGGCAACCTCCGTCCGTGTCAATGGCCGATAAGAAGAAGAATGGTTTGGCAGAGCTGATTGCCCCCAGCGTGTCTCCACTTTGCGGCAGCACATCCTGCGTGGGGATGGGGGGAGGCTGCAGCCTGACCCCATCTCACCCCACCCTCCTCGTGTCCAGAGCACTTTAGCCTTTATTTCAATCACTGCGTCGGGCCGAGGGGATCAGAGCTGTGGGTTTGGTCGCCTCGGGCCGTGGATGACAGGGCAGCAGAGTGTTTTGATCTCTTGATGCAGTGTTTCCTCCTACGCCTCCCGTTGTGTCATGGCCAAAAACCCCAAGAGCCATCAAAACTGATGGGGTGGAGACACACATAAACCTGTATGGGCACAGGAGGTGCAGCTGCTTGAAGTGCAGAGGTCTCAGGGAGAAAATAAGTGGGAATTTCACACAGCCCTGGGTTTGCAGCACTGCTTTCCCTTGCATCTCCTTTTTTCCCCCCCTTCCCAAGCCAGCCACGTGCTCTGAGCTGCACTTCTCCCATCTCCCCTTGCAGCTGTTCCTGGAGAAATACGGCTACTTCGGCGAGCCAGGGCCCGGCACACACAGCCCCGCCGAGTTCACCGAGGCGCTGAGGTAGGAGCCCGTCGCTGAAAACTGCAGGAAAAACCCAGCAGCTCCTGCTGCCTGGATGGTGCCAGCACTCAGAGGGTCTTTTTGCAGCCAAAGGGGTCTCTTTTGCAGCTGGAGGCTCTCTCTCACGGTCCGATGGTAAAGCACAAGCAGTCCTTTTTGGAAAGGCCAGTCCGTGCCCGGCTCCCGCAGCTGGATGCCGGCTGCTGGCACCCGGCGCTTGTGGAGCTCCTTTATTTGCCTTTTATGGCCCGGTGCTCCCCTTGCAATAATATCTGCGGGGAGGCCGAGGTTGGGGACGGCTGGGAGATGTCGGGGGGGCGAGCGGCCAGCCCCTTCTTGGACTTCTCCTTAGGAGACCACATCAGCTCTGGGAGTATCCCTGGCCTGACCCCGCCCAAAGTCAAGTGCAAAGTCAAACACAAAGTCTAACAACTGGGGTAAAAAACTGGAAAAGGCACTTTTTTAGACTCCCCTGTCTGCTTTTGCCCTGCCAGGAGGTGACTTACAAGTCAGACGTGGTTGCAGAGCCAAATCCTTCTTGGTTTATCACCTGGGTGAAGTCCTGGTGGCGGGGTGTGAAGCTTGCTGGGTGAAAACAAACAGAAACAAACCCCCGCCAGGTGGGGTCCAGATGAGGGTGCTGATATCTCCCTCCCTTTTCCAGGGATTTCCAGCGGGTGACTCACCTCCCGCTGAGCGGGGTGCTGGATGCCCCCACGCTCCATCAGATGGCCCGGCCGCGGTGTGGCACCGATGATGGGGAGAGCAGAGCAGCCGGGACACGCCGGGCATCAGCCGCCCGGCGCCGCCGGCGCACGGCACAGCACGGTGAGCACCGACCCCGGGGGTCCCTGTGGGGCTTGGATTCTGGGCTGCTGGAATGCTGCAGGTCCAGCTCTCCCATCCTGGACTCTGGGGATGCTGCTGTGGGTGGGAGGGGCGGCCCTGCCGGCACCGCACCCATCCCAGGGCCCGCTTGGGCTTTGCACAGCTTTGTTTTTGCACCTCTTTATTTTCAGTTGTTCTGCGTGTCTTGGTGTCAGCAGTGATTAGAGATTTCCCACTCGTGAGGAAATTTGGCTCCCTGGGGTCGTTTTACTGCTGTTGAGGGAGCCAGGGCATCTCCCAGGGAGAGATCAGGTCACTGTGGCCCCGGACAATGCCTGTGATGCCAGGATCTGGAGGGCAGGAGCTGGCAAGCAGTGGAGTTATCTCTAGGTTTTGCTGAGCTTTGGGAATTCTGTCATGTGTTAATCACCCAGCAGTAACCAAAAAACCTGCCAGCACTGGGCGACCTGAGCCAGGGAGTCATTTCACCCATGTTAAGGCATTTAAGTCTTCTCCAAGCATCCTTTTGTGCTCCTGTGCATCCAGGATTGGGCCTCTTGTCCCTCATGAGCTCCCTCCTGGGCTTGTGGATGAGTAACTGGATTCCTAGAGAGCAAGAGGGCCGGGGCCAGCTGTGCTTAGGACATGGGAAAAATGAAGGCGAGATTAAGAAAGGGCTCTGTGCCGTGTCAGGCTGTCTCTGCATCTGGCAAGGCTGGCGGTGAACAGCCCCAAGAGAGCTCCCTCATCCTCCTCCAGCCTCTGGCTTTCCTTCCAAAGCCCTGGCATGCAGTATGACCCTTGCAGGAGCCACTTCATGCCCAGGGCAGGTGGGCAGTGAGGCAGAGAGGGAAGGGCCAAATGCCAGACCTCCCTCTTCCCAAGAACTGGCCATGTTTGGCTCACCCAGCCTTGCCTGCTAGTGCCGTCCACCCTCCTCTGAGAGTAGATGCTCTGCTCCCATGGAGGGAAGGATGGCATGCCAGGGCTTTATTTTAGGGCTGCAGCCATCCAGGCAGGTTTTAACTTTTGCTACTCAGTCCTGGTAGCAGCACATCCGTGTCCCTTTGGAGTTGGGGGCTGTGGTGGCACTGTCAAGCAGTGGGAACTGATCCTGCCCCCAGGAGCGTGACCAGCTGGCCCAGAGTCTCCCCTGCCATGGGCTTCTCAGAAATGGGGGAGAAGGAAGCAGAGCTAGGGTTGGATGTCTGCCAGGTCTGAGCTCTTGGCTCAGACCCGGAGCAGCGAGCCCCGGCGTGCTGCCGGCTCCATTCCCCCTGTTTTCCCGCACATCTGGAGCAGATGCAGACACTGGAGGTCTGTCACCGCTCCCACGCCTCGGCACCGGCTCTGGCACCCGCATCTCCCCAGGGCCCCACGACTTTTTTCCTGCTCCTGGCCAGGTGCACCGTGCTAGATGTAATCCCAGGGCCCTGGGGTCCCCAGAGCTGCCAGGGGGGTGCTGGAGGAGGAGGAGGAGGCTGTGATGCTGCGCAGCAGCTGCAGGAACACAGATCTTTGCACTCCTGTGTGACAGGAGGAGGGTTGGGAGTTTAGGGAGGATCACACATGCTTCTTCATTGTCCTGGTGGCATCAGGGCTCTGCCTCCCCCGAAAGCTTTTAAGGAAGCCTTGGGCAGTAATCTGTTGTTCCCCCAAGGTGCTGCCAAGACCCCTTCTCATTCCTTTGCCTAACTTGTTTCCAGAGGTGGCTTTGCTTTCTCTCCCTGAAATCCAGCCCTTGGGCTGCATCTTCTGGACATGGAACTGGCATCAGGCAGGAGACCTTCCAGCAAGGACCCCTGCTGAATTTGGCTCTGGAGAGTATACTGAGCCAAGGGTGGGGTTCAAACTGGGTGCCCTGGCTTCTCCTCCCCTCAAAGACATTTTGACCCCTCTCTTAGGATTTGGCTGCAGCTCCAGCCTTGGCAGTCTCTGGGTGGGCTCTAGTGGTGGCACCTTCAGCAGGATTCCGTGGTGGTGCAGGGGGCTGAGGTTGCTGGTGGCACTGAGTCGGCATCCAGCCTTGCTTTGGGAAAGCCATGGCATTTCCCAGCCCTGGGAAGCTTTCCTCCGCTTCCTGGGTGGACAAACCAGTCCGAGTGCCCTTGGTCACACTGAGCTTGCCCCCGCCGCAGGTGGGAGGTGGTACAAGAGGCACCTGACGTACCGGGTGGTGAACTGGCCGCCGTACCTGCCGCAGCACGAGGTGCGCCTGGCCGTGAGAGCCGCCTTCGAGCTCTGGAGCAACGTGTCCTCCCTGGTGTTCTGGGAGGCGCGGGACGGCCCCGCTGACATCCGCCTGACCTTCTTCCACGGGGACCACAACGACGGACTCAACAACGCCTTCGATGGGCCAGGTGCTGGTCGCTTCCCCCTTGTAAGCTGCTCTTCTACAACGTGCGCTCTTCCCCGGCAAGGGAGGAGGGCTGGGGGGGTGAGGGAGGCAGGGCTCTGCCCCAGCAGTGCCTCTTAGCCCAGTTGGCAGCCTTTTGCCGTCTGATTTGGGGTCCTCCCTCCCAATGCAGCAGAGGTGGCTGTGATATTCCTCATAGGATCACGCTGGTGGCCTTTTGAGGAGCCCTCCCCATTTGACGGCACCCTCCAAAGCAGAGCTAAAACTGGTGCCCGTTTAGGCAAACCAGAGCCACGTGTGCCCCCTGCCCCGTGGTCCCTGATGGCTCTCGTGTCTCCAGGAGGTGCCCTGGCCCACGCCTTCTTCCCCCGGCGTGGGGAAGCCCACTTTGACAGCGCCGAGCGCTGGTCCCTGCACAGCGGCAAAGGGCGCAACCTCTTCATCGTGGTGGCTCATGAGGTCGGGCACACGCTGGGGCTGGAGCACTCCCCTGTCAAGAGCGCCCTGATGTCTCCCTACTACAAGAAGCTCAGCAAGGATTTTGTCCTCAGCTGGGATGACATCTTGGCCGTCCAGAACTTGTACGGTGAGCCTGGCTTCCCCGAGCACCCCTCGGGGTGGGCCCCACTCCTGCGTGGCTGGGGAGGGGGAGTTTGGAGCCCTGGGATGGCTCCTCAGCCCCTGTGCTTTGGACAAAGCCCATTCCCTGCCCCTTCTCTGTAACTCACCACCTTTTGCTCAATCCCAGGGAAACCCTCCAAGGGCTTGGCTGTCCAGCTCCCAGGAAAGGTCTTCACCCACTTCCAGGACTGGAACACGGATCTTTATGGCAGGGACCGGCAGCAGAGGAGCCTCAGCACCTACTACTGCCACTCCTACTTTGATGCCATAACCGCTGGTGGGTGTTGGCCAGTGTGACCCTCACCCAAACTGTGCACCCCTACCCTTGTCCCAGCCTGGTTCCACTCTGATAAGCTCCAGTGGTGGGAAAGGGGGGTTTTGACTCATCCACAGCCCTGTACGTGCTCCTGGGACTGGGGCACTGATGCACATTGCTGCTGTGGAATAGGGTGCATCTTGAGGGCACAGCAATGGCTCAGTGTGTCAGGAGAAGGGAAAACATCCTGAAACTTGGGCCATGGCAAGAATTAATTGCTGCTGGAGCTCAGCTGTGAAAGATGAGCCTGGAGCTCTGATCAGCTTTTATCCTCTCCGGGCTGGAGCGAAGGCGATGAATCATGAAAGCTGGGGGGATGGCTGGAGAGGAAGAAGGGAACATCCAAAACATCTCCAAACCCCCACAGGGCTGCGTGGGGAGGAGAGGGGAGGTGGGGAGCAGTGGTGGGGCGGTGGAATGAGGATTCTCACCTGAGGCACCCTCCCTCTGCCTCACAGACGCAGATCACAACCTCTACATCTTCAAGGGCAGCCACTACTGGGTGGTGTCGGCGAGTGGCAATGCCAGTGACCCACAGCCCCTGGACTCACACTGGACCGGCCTTCCCGCTGGCATCGACGCCTGTGCCTGGTCAAGGCTCAGTGGCAAGTTTTATTTCTTCAAAGGTAGGTGAGGCCTGGGCAGGGGAGCTCCTGTTGTGGCTCCTGCTGCTCCTGCCTGCAGGGCTGGGTGTCCAGGTCTGGCTGGAGCACTCCTGCCCATGACCCCTCCTGCCCATGACCCCTCCCAGTGCAGAGCTGAGGCATTGTGGTGTCATGGGTGTGCAAAACCCTGGGCTTGGTGGCTGCCACGGACTGGGATGTGTCACCCTGGCAGCCACATCACCCCCTCGTGCCTCAGTTTCCCCATCAGCCCGTTCAGGAGAGCAGAGCTCACTGGTGTGTCAGAACCAAACCGGGTGCATCAAACCCTGTGGGGTCTTGGGGAGAAAACTCTCCCCAAAGACACGAGGTGGAGAGGAGCTGAGTGTGGTGTTTTCGTGGCACACATGGATCCCTGTGTCATGCTGGGGGCTGAGCTGCCCCCGGAGCTGGAATGCCATCCCTAAGCTGCCCGGCAACCACAGCTGGACGGGGAGAGGAAGGTCAAACCAGGCAGCCCGGCTGCCAGGGTCAGCCCCAGCTTTTAATGGAAACCAGTTGCTGGTTCTTCAGAAAAGGGGCTTTGTTGCTGCTGCTGGGTGAGAGCCAAAGCCCCTCTGACTCCCCGGCCCTCACCACTCCCTCCGTCCTTCCCCAGGGCCGGGTGAGGCTGCGGCTTGGGAGCAGAAAGGGGCTTTTGTCTGCCTGTGCTGTGGGGACAGGGCACTGTGGGGACAGGGCACTGTGGGGATCGCTGAGCCATCGGTCCCCATCAGTTCCTGCTGCTGCTGTGCTGGTTTTGGTTGTTCAGACCAAGTCAGGTCTGGGTCTGTCTGTCCCACTCTCTGTGCAGGAACAGGGGAAGGTTTGCAAGGAGGCAGCATCGGGGTAGGGCCTTGCTCTGTCCCTGGCAGTCCCTTTCGATGCCTTCAAACCCCTGAGCTGCTGTGCCTCACAGTGTGCCCCCAGCCTGTTCCTTGGGGCAGTGGTGCCCGTTGGGTCACCAGTGGGACAGATGTCACAGACACAAGGCTGGCTCCGTCACTGAGTCTTTCCACATCTCCTGGAGCTGGTCCTGCCATGGACCCTCTTGGGGTGGGCTCTGACCCCGTCCCTGTCTCTCCCCAGGTGGCCGGTGCTGGCGCTACGCGGGCTCCACCCTGGAGGCGGGTTTTCCCCAAAAGTGCAGCGCCCGTGGGCTCCCTCGGCACCCGGACACCGCGCTCTACTTCCAGCAGCTCCGGCGCCTGGTGCTGTTCAAGGGCCCCAAATACTTCGTGGTGAGCGAGGAGACCCTGGCTGTGGAGCCCTACTACCCCCGCAGCCTGCGGGACTGGCAGGGGCTGCCCCCCGGCACGGCGGGGGCCCTCGCCCACCGCGACGGCTTCATCTACTTCTTCCGGGACGACCAGTTCTGGAAGTTTGACCAGGCAAAGCTGCAAGTGGTGGCCACTGGCAAATGGGCCACCCAGCTCCCCTGGATGGGCTGCTGGGATGCGAACAGTGGGCAGGTCCTCTTCTGAGCAGAATCTGCTGGGATGACACGGGGGTCTGAACCCCACCTCGCTCACCGCTGCCTGGATCCCTCTTTATTTGACTCTGGGTTCCTGTCTGAGGATGGTTTGGCAGGGAGACTGGCTGCCTGTGGATGGCTGGAGCCGTGGGATGGTGGAGCAGTGTCCCAGCACAGCATGGATGCAGTGGGACAGGTCTGTCACAGCCAGGTGGGCTGGAGGCTTTGGGTAACAGTTTGGCTTTTTTTAAAGACCACAAAAAAAATACATAAGCCATGGAGACTGCAGTCACACCCATTTCTGTTGAGGTTCAGGATATCGTTCCACAGTTTTTTACAAAGCAGGACTGGGATTTGTTGCTACTTTTTGATATCTTTGTTGATACTTGTTCATATCTGTCGTTTTCCCACGATCAGGAGGAGAAGTGCCTCGCCACTGCTTGGCTTGGGGTTTGGATGCTTTTAAATAAGAGATTGAGACTATTTCCTGCTTTAAAAAAAAAAAAGAAAAAAAAAGAAAAAAAAAAAAGGAAAGAGACATTTGGACAAAACTTTGGATCCGTGTTAAGCTTTGCTCCTTCTCTGTGCACAGAGCCCCAGGGATGGGGGATCGGGTGCTTTGCTGGGCTGTGCTCACATCCCAGAGCTCTGATGAGGCACCAGCTGGAGACACCAACACATTGGGATTTAGGGGGAGAAAGCAGAGGGGTTTGGTGCAGGAGCCTCTTTGGAATGCAGAGAGAGAGGAGGCACAGCTGAGATGTGACCATGGGGCTGTGCAGCTCACGGGCAGCTCTGCTTTGTCTCTGCAAGGGACAGGATTGGTGTATTTTTGAGTCGCTGTGCCACAGTTGGATGAACAAGGGGCTGACAAATTACTGGGGGAGGAGGGGAAGAGGAGAGGGTGAGCAGGGCAGACATGTCTGTGCATGCAGGCTCACAGGGACAGTGTGGCTGCATATTCCTCATTCCTTTCCCGAAGCAGGCTCCCCACCTGGAAACGCCACTGGCTCCTGTGCACAGTCACCTGTCCACCATCGTGTCCCACGACACGTGGGCAAGCATTGGCTTCCCAGGGCTGGAGCTGATGGTTCTCCCAGGATTCAGACCCCAGCGCTGCTTTGGGCTGGTCCTGCTGGGCCAGTGCTGTGTCAGGGTGCTGTGCTGTGGTGCCATGCCAGGGTGCCCTCCCCCTGCCAGCAGCTCAGAGGACTCTTTTCTTCAGCACAGCATCCTCCCCTCACCCTCGCTCACCCTAAACCTTCCCTAGGGAGGGCAGGAGCCAGGCTTGCCCCAGGCAGGGTGCCAGGGGTTGGTACTTCCCAAGGGGTTTCGGTGCTGCTGGCTGGGATGTGGGTTTGGCAGGATGGGGAGCCACCACTCTTCCTGTTCATCACAATACCTGTGAGTGAGCCCTTCGTGCACAGCCATGAACACGGACACTTCATCTGCTTAAAACCTCAGGGGACTTTCAGCGTTGCCAAAGAAACTGGGCCGCAGCGTTTTCATTTGGAATTGAATGATAACAACCCGCGGGGAGTCCCAAGGGCTTGGAAACCTCTTGGCAAATAAAACGAACCTCTGGATATGTGGCACTGGGATTTCTGCTTGTTTTCGTGTCCCAGCTTGGTTTTGGTTTGTGGTTGTTTTTTTTTTAAAGCCAATCTCCAGTTTCCTGACAGGGCTGTGTTTTAGATGCCTGTGGCTGTTTGGGGTTGGAGTGGGTATTGCTGAATTTGGCCTCAGCTTTTGTGCTCGCTGGATCAAAGGGAGGAGATGGATCCCACTGTAAACTCACTGATGGTGATGAAAACAGGGAAACTCTGTTTCCTACTTTGTCCCAAATTACTGAGGATTTTTCCACACCTTGGGATGTGTTAGTAGTTTTCTTTCCCCAGGCTGAATTCAGGGTGATGGGGGCCCTCCAGCCTATTGAAGAAGTGTGTGAAGGTGGATCCTTACTTCTCGAGGGACAGGGAACACTCCAGCCAGCTCCCTCAGCTGCCACTGGCTGTGGGATCTGCAGTGTGATGGGGGGAATAATAGGGGTGTTGATGGGGTGATGGGGGATTAATGGAGGGATTAAGGGGGGAATGGAGGATTGATGGGCAAAGCTGGCACTGGACAGGGTCTTTCTGTCAAGGCGTTTGCTCTGGGTGTCAAGCAGGGGCAGGAGAGCAGTGTCACTCCTTCTCCATGTGCAGGAGGATTTCTGGGCCAGGCTGTACCCCAGGGATACTCCACACCTGCAGCTTTGCTGAGAAGCAGCAGTTCATTATGCCCTTTTTAGTTCCCTTAGGAGAAAGCAGGCATCCCATCTGCTGTGGGACTGGAGGCTGAGGATGGGACAACCTCAAACCCTCTCCCTTTTTTGGGTTTTCCTTTTCCTCCCTGGCTTGCTGCCCTGTGTTTTCCTGTGGCTGTGTCCCATCGGGAGCCTTGGGGTCCTGTGATGCTGCCAGGGCTGGGTCTGAGTACAGCATTTTTGGCAGGGATGGGGTGACTGTGCTGTATCACCTGCACCCCACCGGTGTGAGGGGGACCTGGGGGAGGTGAACTCACACCCTGAGCTGTGCAATCAGCCCCTCTGGGTCCCCTGGCTGGAAATCCGGCTTCACAAGGGTCCTTTTCTGCTGCTGGGCTCCCTGGCTGGGCATGCCAGGCGCAGACTCCTCCAGCCTGCCACACATTCCCAGGCAGAATAGCTGGGATTCTTGCACTTCCTCCCCCGAAACGACACTGGCTGGACAGTGAGCTGCAGTGAGCATCAGCAGCTGGCTCCAGGGAGAGGACAGGTCTCTCAACACAGCAAGAAGCCCCCCAAAGCCCAGGACAGAGCCCCCCCAAGCACACAAGAGGCTCTGTTTCGATCCTGAGGTGTGACCACTTCCCTGGTAGATTTGCTTTTTGCAGAGGTACCTGGATGCTGCTGCAGCTCTGCAAGCCCTGGGTTGGGGAGGGAGTATCCCACATTCCCAGAGGTGCCCACTCATGTGTAGTTATTTCCTTAAAGCCCCAACTCCTGGAGTCCCTCTGTCCCTGGAGGAGCTTGGCTTTTACCAAAGACCTCACTGTTGGGGGCAATTTGGGGGGAAGTTTGCAAGGAAGCACAGGGCAGAGAAAGCCCAAAGGTGGGTGTGGAAATAAACCCTCCTCACCTTGAGGTTGCCCTGAAGATGCATCTTGTAGGGCCACCAGGTTGGAGGGGTGTCAGGAAGGGGGAAAATCCTTTAATTTATCCCTCTCATTTGGTTCTGAGCAACTAGGGAAGCTGATGAGCTGCTCTCTAATTCCTTCCTGTCCTGGAGCCAGGGCCCTTGGGGGAAAATCCACCCCTTGCATGGCTGGGGAGGAGCAGGTGCTGAAGGGTTAAGAGGGAGTGTTTGCAGCCAGTCCCTTGTCACCAAGGAGAAGGGATCAGCACTTGGGAAGGAAACAAAACACCCACTGCCCAGGAGGGTGATTTCCTTCAGCCCTCAGACCCCAGAAGGGCTCTGGACACCAGGAGGACGGCAGTGTCACCATCCCGGGTGACAGGGAGCAAGTGGCACCGGGTGAGTGTGGCTGCTGGGGAGGTGGGCTGGGGGCACAGCTGGGGCAGCTCCCCGTGTCCCCATCACCCATGTCCCATCACCCATGTCTCCATCATCCCATCTCCATCAACCTCCTCCCAGTCTTATGGCAGAATGTGGGGCACTCCGGCGGTGCGGAGCATCCGTCCCTACCCGACCAGCCAGCAGTACCTGTACGCCATGAAGGAGGACCTGGCGGAGTGGCTGAAGGAGCTGTACGACCTGGACATCGGGGTGGGCACCTTTTTGGAGGTGCTGGAAACGGGGGCTGTGCTCTGCTCCCACGCCAACAACGTCACCCAGGTGGCCGAGGAGTTCGCCCGCGCCTACCCCGACATGGCCCGTCACCTCCACCTGCCCACTGCTGGTGTCACCTGCAACCTCACAGCTCAGCCAGGCACCTTCCAGGCCAGGGACAACGTTTCCAACTTCATCCAGTGGTGCAGGAAGGAGATGGATATCAAAGGTAAGATGTCAGGCTCCTGTTGCCCCATGTGTCTGTGTGCAATTTCCCTCCAGATGCTCCTGACATCACCACGGATGTTTTTCCATGTGCCCCCCAAAATCAGTGCCACCCCAACATGGGGCAGCACCGTGTGCATGCACCCCTGAGCTGGCATTCCTTGCACAAGTTCCTCCAGGCTTGGCAGCAGCTTTGCAAGGTGCTGGCACACACCTGGTGTGTTTGCTTGGGTGCAAATATGCGCTGGAGGGGTGGAAAAGGAAAGGGTGTATGGCCAGTGTGTCCCTGCCAGGCATGGCATGATCCCAGCTGTAAGGAGAGTGGGAGAAATCCTGTCTCACCCAAGGGTCTGTCAGCCAGTCCTACCACCAGTGGATGCCCAGGAAGGGGAATGGCACAGAGTGGCACACCCTCAAGGCACCTAGACTAGAGTTTTGCAGCTTTGCGGTGCCACAAAACAGCTGTAGATGCTCAAGAAGATCTTAAATCTTTTAATTTATCCCAACTCTTGTTGAACCCAACCATATTCCCAGCAAGCTGGCTCCGGTGAATAGCACCCCTTTGGGTGGGTTTTGACTCCATCTGGGCCCTCATCCCCTTTGTCCCCATCCCCACGTGTCAGCCCTGGCTCAGCCCAGCCCTGCCCTGACCCAGATGTGCTGATGTTTGAGACGGAGGACCTGGTGCTGAGGAAGAACGAGAAGAACTTCGTGCTGTGCCTGCTGGAGCTGGCACGTCGCGCTTCCCGCTTCGGCATGCGCGCCCCAACCCTGGTGCAGATGGAGGAGGAGATCGAGGAGGAGCTTCGCCAGGAGCTGGACCTGCCCCCCACAGACACCCCCCTGCCCCAGCCCCCCAGGAAACCACGGGACCTCAACAACCTCGACCAGATGGTGTGGAGGGGCATGGGATGGGGATGAGCATGGGGATGGACAGGGATGGGGATGGGGATGGGGATGGGGATGGGGATGGGGATGGGGATGGGGATGGATAGGGATGGCTGCTCCGGGACCCATTCCTGCATCCTGCAGGTCCAGCACCTGGTGAGCCGCTGTACCTGCCCTGTCCAGTTCCCCATGATCAAGATATCTGAAGGGAAATACCGCGTGGGCGACTCCGACACCCTCATCTTTGTCCGGGTGAGTCTGCTCCTCCCCGTGCTTTTGGGGCACAGGCACGAGGAGTCCTCCTCTGCTGCCTTGATGCCTCTTCCCTAATCCATCCCCCAGATGGGGCCAGTGTGGGAGTTTTGACCATTATTCCCAAAGCAGGGCAGGAGGGAAGCTCAGCCCTGCTGTCAGTGTTTGCATGGGTGTGACCACCCACGTGTACAGGACACAACAGGCTGTCCCTCCCCAGGCCAGAGCCAGATCTTACCCAACAATAGGAACACTGGGAAGCTCTGTGCCTACCTGGATTCATCCCTGAGCCTGGTCAAACAACTCAGCACATGACGAAGGAGAGGGGTTTTCCAAAGTGGTCCCCATTCTCCTTGGCGTGATGAAATGCTGGAATGGCAGCAGGAGCTGAGTCGGGAATGAAGCTGTCCTTTGGGAGACCAGGTGGCACTTAGGACAAGCCCACTGCTCTCAAAGCCCGGCTGAGTGTGTCACCAGGCTGATTAAGAGGTGGGGGGTGCCCCATCTCAAGCACCTCTCTGGGCCTCACGGCACGCGGCATCCCGTGCAGATCCTGCGGGAGCACGTCATGGTGCGGGTCGGGGGCGGCTGGGACACGCTGGAGCACTACCTGGACAAGCACGACCCGTGTCGCTGCACCTCCCTCTGTGAGTCCCCGCGTCCCCAAACCCCGTGGCAGGGTGAGGGCGGGGGGCGGGTCTGTCTGTCGTGGGTCTCGATGCATCTGTGGCCGTTTTCAGGAGCAGGAGGCTCCTGAAAGCAGGAGGCTTTTGTACAGCCATGCCTTGTTGTTTTGCCGGGGAATGTCTGGTTTCGGGGACTCTCTTTGGCTTTGGTGGCCACTAGAGGTCATGGAAGACTTTCAGATGCAACCAGACCCCAAAAACCCCTTCACAGGGAGTACAGCTTTCTGCCAGCATCCTCGGGGAGCTGGAATGCTGAGCGATGGCTGGGGGGCTGCACCCGAGGGTGAGTGCAGGGGACAGGGATGCTGAGCCCCTCTCCGTTTTCTCCTACAGCTCACAAACAAGCCAGGAGCCCTCAGCAGCAGGCGCAGCACGAGGTCTGGCTGTGCCCGGCCTCGAAGGTGGCTTCTCGTGGCCCCCAGCCCACGCTGCTGGTCAGCCGCTCCCAGAGCCCCCTGCCCCCCGTCACCTGGGGGTCCCGTGTCCCTCCTCGCCCCCAGTCCCCTGCCACCCCCTCACCACAGAGCTCGGGTCGCCCACCGGGTGCCAGCCCTCACCGGGAGCCAGCGCAGCCCCGGAGGGTCCCTTCGGGCAGGTAAGCGGTGCAGAGATGGTTCGTGCCCCAAACTGCCTGGTTTCACAGCTGTTTTCCCTCACATCTTGAATTCTACCCCCCCCCCCCTTCTGAATGTGCCCACACCAGGCTGGGTGGGGGGATGCAGCAGCTCTCCAGCTCCTCTCTGCTCTCTCTCCTTGCAGGATGCGGGAGCCACCGGCTGCCTCTCCGGGGAGGCAGCTACCACCATCCAGGGCTCCTGCTCGACCCAGCTCCCCTGGCCACGGGGTGACGGGCCGGGCACCCACCCCTTCCCGGTTGACCTTGCCAAACGGCGTGGGGGTCCCTAAAGCACCACATGGGAGCACCCCAGGGAAAACCCCAGTGGCCCTGGCGCAGGGCAGGTCCACAGCACCCAGCCCAAGGGTGACACCAGCACCTCCGAGAAGCACCCAGCAAGGAGGAAAATCACCTGTGGTGGCTGCCAGGCCACAGGAAACAGCGGCACCCACCACAGTGACACCCCGTGCCCCCAGCCCCTTCAAGGGCTGTGTCCCCTCCTCACCCCGAGGTGCCCAGGGAGACCCACAGAGACAGAAAAGCCCACGGGAAGGGAGACGGGTAGCCCTGAGCCGGGGCCACTCCTCCTCACCCCGAAATTCCTCCAGCCAGCCCCCAAAACAGGACAGCAGCGTTAAAACCCCCATCAAAGCCCGCCCGGCCACCTCCCGGCCCCCCACCCCTCTGGCCCATTTTGCAGAGGGGTGCAAGGTCTGTGCTGCCGGGGGTGGTCCCCAGGGGACACGGCAGTGCCACCCGGCCCTGAAGCCAAGGGCTGGGGGTGCTGAGGGACCTGGGGTGCCAGGGGATGAACCGAGGGGAACCTGTGGCCCTGGTGATGGGAGCAAGGGTCCTCGGGGGTGTTGGGGGCACACACAGCCCCCCGGCTATGACAGGGTGGTGGAAGAGCTCTCCCGCAGGCAGCATCCCCTGTGCCCTGTGGGGCTGGGGAGGCAGGTCCCCAAAACACCCCCACGAGCTGCCCCACAGCCCACCACCCTCCCAGCCACGGGGGAAGCAGAGGGGACGGGAGTGGGGTCCCAGACCCCACAAGGAGTGAGCTCCCACAACGTCCCCAAGCCCCGGCGGTGCCTGAAGAAGCCTGAGCGCGTTCCCTCCATCTACAAGCTGAAACTGCGACCCAAGGTGCGTCCCCGGCGGGACCACAGGCCAGGCAAGCGCCCCTCGCGCATCCCCACCCCGCTGGGGCATCGCCCACCTGCCCGCCGGGGCCAGCATCGCCCCCCGGGGCCGCCCAGACCCCCCCCGCCCGGCAGCACACGCCCTCCGGCCAAGCCCTCCCCAGCCGACAGCAGCGCCTGGCTGACCGAGGATGATGAGGAGTCCTGGGTCTGACCCCTCCCCGAGTGCCGGTGGGGACGGACCCCTCACTCCAAAAACGGGAGCGATGCTGAAGCTGGAGCTGCAGTGCCCGAGGTTGGCATGGGCGGCGTGGTGGGGTTGCTCCCAGGCAGCCCGAGGGTCCTCCCGCCTCGCTCTTCTTCCCTGTGGTGTTTTTTTTTTTTTTTTTTTTTTTTTTTTTTTTTTTTTTTTTTTTTTTTTTTTTTTTTTTTTTTTTTTTTTTTTTTTTTTTTTTTTTTGTACCGGTAATTCTTTGGGATAAACAGGCGCTTTTTTGCTGGTTTGGGTGGAAAAATCCAGCCCCGGATTGAGAGGATGGGGTGCTTTCTGCAGGGAAGAAGGGTGCAGCCCCCACTAAAGCAGGGACACCAGGGGCATCCAAAGGTACCAAACATCTCGAACCTCAGACTT